>NC_084559.2:34875645-35175645 GCF_033978685.3 Nerophis lumbriciformis | reverse complement strand
AATTATAGTCTGCAAATTATGTGTTGTTGTTGAGTGTCGGTGCTGTCTAGAGCTCGGCAGAGTAACCGTGTAATACTCTTCCATATCAGTAGGTGGCAGCCGGTAGCTAATTGCTTTGTAGATGTCAGAAACAGCAGGCGGCAGTGTGCAGGTAAAAAGGTATTTAATGCTTAAACAAAAAATAAACAAAAGGTGAGTGCACCTAAGAAAAGGCATTGAAGCTTAGGGAAGGCTATGCAGAACAAAACTAAAACTGAACTGGCTACAAAGTAAACAAAAACAGAATGCTGGACGACAGCAAAGACTTACTGTGGAGCAAAGATGGCGTCCACAATGTACATCCGAACATGACATGACAATCGACAATGTCCCCACGAAGAAGGATAAAAACAAAGTAGATGTAGGAAATATCGCTCAAAGGAAGACATGAAACTGCTACAGGAAAACACCAAAAAAAGAGAAAAAGCCACCAAAATAGGAGCGCCACACAAGAACTAAAACACTACACACAGGAAAACAGCAAAAAAGTCCAAATAAGTCAGGGTGTGATGTGCCAGGTGGTGACAGTACACCTACTTTGAGACAAGAGCTATAGTGATGCATGCTTGGTTATGGTTTAAAGTCATATCCAACAATTGTGACAACGACGTTTTGCTGTCAACTGAGTTTCGTTTTTTAATGATTTCTGCTGGTGGTGTGCCTCTGCATTTTTTCAACGCAAAAAATGTGCCCTGGCTCAAAAAAGGTTGAAAAACACTGCCCTAGGCCACCAACATTAGGTCACTGTGCTGCCAAAAAAAAAGTAATTTCCTTAAAAGTGCACAAATGACGGAAATTATGAAAAAGGGGACCGAACTGAGGGAAACGGTACATTAATCAGTTAATAGCAACCACCAAAAAACTGACATCAAAGTCAGCTGAGATAAAACAGACAATACAACAAAGTGTCACACAAAGGAAGCGTGTAAAGCAAACTTTCCCATCCGAGCAGAAGTGATGAAAATAAATCTGTATCTGCAGTAAAGAGAATTAGTTTCAATGTCCCACACACGAACACAAACCATCCGTTTGAAATCCTCTCTCAAAATCAATGTGTTCAAAAATACTCCTCAAAAAATGCATTCAAGACAGACTTTTCCAGGATAGTCCTAGGAATTTTCCAAAGTTACTATCCCACAATAAAACTTGTTTATAAAATATATTTAAAAAAAATGATTTGTCATTAATTCCCAATTTAAAAAAAGTTATTTGTATTTTTAATGAAGAAGTTTGTTAATGAAAAAGCACAATTCAAACAAAAACAAAACAAAAAATGATCTGGGGCGGTCCAGTTCTTACACACAAGTTCATCCAATTATGCATTAAAATGAAAACTGCACTGGAATTGTGGCCATCATCCACAACCCTTATGTGAGACAAGAACATACATTTCACTTTTTTGTGCATTCTAAATAGTAAACAACTGCTAGTACGTGGCAGTAATGGGGACCATCTATGCCGCCTATAAAGCAATCTAAAAAACATCCAACAACGCTCCGTTTACATGCCGTGACCTGCATATTAATAGATAGCGACATTGTTATTGTAAGAGCTCATGTCGATAAACTATTTCTCTGGCGTAGTAACACATCGCCTCGCTTACACTTTCCCTCCGATCACTAGTGAGAGATAATCCCAGCCACTTGAGCTTCTTCTGCTGCCGCTATATTGCATTTGAGTTTGGAAAAAGTTGTGCTAGATTCTAAATAATACTTTTCAACAAATGGAACGCAACGTAGACCCCCGACAACATCGCTACGGGAAGACCCAGCAAATGCGCATTTGCTCCCAGCATATTTTATCTGAGGGGTGAGGATTAGTCTGAATTTAGCATGTCGAGGAGAGCACAAGTGCCGGAAGATACAACCATCCCATCCGTCGGCAGCCCAGTAAGAGCAGACATAGTAATTTATGTTCTTACTTTAAAAGGTTTAGCAATAGTGCTACATGATAACGCTCCAGTGCTCTCACAAAATCTGACATAAAAAAAAATACACCCCTTATTAGACCAGTTGATCTGCCATCTCT
Source organism: Nerophis lumbriciformis (assembly GCF_033978685.3). Lineage (NCBI taxonomy): Eukaryota > Metazoa > Chordata > Actinopteri > Syngnathiformes > Syngnathidae > Nerophis > Nerophis lumbriciformis. The sequence continues at coordinate 35,173,578 of NC_084559.2, read as the reverse complement.
CTTTTCTGCTCTGCCTCCCTCTCCTGATGGAGAGGTTATCAGGTGGCCACGGATCAATTTCCACGGAGGCGGCGCTAACTGTTCCAAGTCGGGACCCGGGATGAACCACTCCAGGTCCCCACATCTGCGAGCCCTAGGGCTATACAAATAAACTTTGATTGATTGATCGACATTAGTGGTAGCAAACACAGAAAGGGCTTTCTTTGCTGTTGTTGTTGATGGAAGTAGCGCTCTGTGATATCAACGTGCCCAGGAAATAAGTTATGGTAATGCCTAAAATTGGCAAAATACTATAAAAATGACATGTTAAATGTTAGAGGGTTTTTTTTGCGGGCTATCACCTGCTCAGTGGCCTTGTGGTTAGAGTGTCCACCCTGAGATCGGTAGGTCGTGAGTTCAAATCCCGGCTGAGTCATACCAAAGACTATAAAAGTGGGACCCATTACCTGCCTGCATCAAGGGTTGGAATTGGGGGTTAAATCACCAAAATGATTCCCGAGTGCGGCCACTGCTGCTGCTCACTGCTCCCCTCACCTCCCCTCCCAGGGGGTGGAACAAGGGGTAGGGTCAAATGCAGAGAGTAATTTCATCACACATAGTGTACACAATTGTCCTTTAACTTTTTTTTGTTTAGACGGAATATATCGTATCTGTTACGTTAGGGGCGCATGTGTTCCTTCCAAGGCAGAAAACAAGCTGGAGCAGCATGCAGATAAGATTAAGCCTTTTAATAAATTAAACGCAGGACAAAAAATACAAAACTGAGGACGCTAACAAGCGTGGAGCTAAAACAACCCAAAATGTCACCAAGGGTGAAAAACGAGGAATGCTAGTGTGTAGAAAAATCACTAGAGCGAGTAGAAAAAACCAGGAGAACATAATTGTTGCCTATAGCAAACATTGACCCAGCAACTAATGCTGGGTGACAGAAAACTATAAAGGGGAGTGATTAACCAAAACACCTGATGGGAACACTAATTGCCAAACAAAGACAGGTGAGGAGAATCAGTGCCCATGGAAACCGACAGTAAACAGGGAAAGAGGGTGCACCCAGGAAACAGACTAAAACAGGAAAACTACCAAACATAAATATTTTCCCCATCATACTTGCCAACCTTGAGACCTCCGAATTCGGGAGATTTGGGAGGGAGGTTGAGGTGGGCGGGGTCGCGGTGGATGGGGCCGGGGGGCGGGGTTAAGGGGGGAGAAGTATATTTATAGCTAGAATTCACTGAAATTCAAGTATTTCTTATATATATATATATATATATATATATATATATATATATATATATATATAAATAAAATAAATACTTGACTTTCAGTGAATTCTAGCTTTATATATATATATATATATTATTTTACAAATATATATATATATATATATATATATATATATATATATATAAATAAAATAAATACTTTAATTTCAGTGTTCATTAGTTTACACATATACACACACATAACACTCCTCTACTCATTGTTGTATTTGAAAGTGCAATGCTTAGCAGCCAGTAGCACAGCCTTTGAAGGAGCATAGGTATGGGCAGCATCTGTGAAATTTAATTTGCAGGAAAGGTGTGAGTTTAGGGTTGAATTGTCCATCCTCCTTCTATTCTCTGTCACTCGTCGTCGCCATGGCTGCCTCTTCATCGTTCTTCTGCTTCGTCTCCTTCTTGTTGTGTGTGCAGTTGTGCACTCTCCAAAAGCCGTAGATGTTATAACGTGACTGGGCCGGCACGCTGTTTATGTGAAGGAAAAGCGGACGTGACGACAGGCTGTCCTCACTCAGGTCCGCACGGACCTGGAGGGGGCGTGCCTTAAGTCCTGCTGGAAATCGGGAGAAATTCGGGAGAATGGTTGTCCCGGGAGAGGCACTGAAATTCGGGAGTCTTCCGTAAAATTCGGGAGGGTTGGCAAATATGATCCCCATTACTTGCATTGTTAGCCGCCTCTAACTAGTAGTTTTTTACTATTTAGAATACACAGAACAGGTCAACACAAGTATGTTCTTGTCCCACATAAAGATTATGTGAGGTGGTTGGGGGTGGGGGGTGCAGTTTTATATTCAGGACCTTGCGGTGATGCTGGAAAGCCGTTCCCACAAACTCCGGACAAAGAACCAAAATGTCTTTTCAAAAAGAGGACTTGAGAATCAGGGAGGAGTGAGAGATCTCAGACCCTGCCTGTGGTTGATTACTCAGTCTATCCGCGCCAGGACCATCAGAATGGCTCGTAACCTCAGGCTGTGAGAGTTCTCTGCCATCAACATCTCATTTCCCCCCAAAAGTGTGCTCTGGACCCGTGTCTCGCTGAGCGCAAAGCACCCTGGGAAAAAGGATGGAGTCACTTCAAGTGAGCGTGCGAGAGTTTAAATGTCATGACACTCCTCACACTGTACATTGTTTGAGCTGGTGTCTGACGAGCGGGGATCCAGGAGGTTTAGAAGGAGGCTTCCGACTAGACTGAATGGAGCGGGAAGCCCTCACGGAAGCTTGGACTAAAGGCTGTATTGAAATGTCACAGATAATCATTTGCTGGCTGGTGAAGACGGAGCTCCTTAGGCCTCCGTGGGCCATCTGCCTCCCAGCCAAACGTCTGTCAGCAAGCGAGCGGGGGCCGTCTCAAGCTTCGACTGATCCGTGTTTTTCTTTTTTGTCTTAATAACGGTCACGGTCGCACAGAAAACACATGAGCTTTGAGCCGTAAAGAAGAAGAAGAAGGAAAAAAAAAAAAGGAATTAAAAAATAGGAGCTGCCAATGTTTTGACTTAGCAGACAAGGCCTGTGAAGCGAGAGCAGGAAGTTGTGAGAATGTCAAACATCAGTCGGCTTTACTGACTCATGACAGGGATTACGCATCTCCAGTCTTGTTGGAGCTGTTAAGGAATTATCAAACTGCCTGCAAGTGACCTAAAGAGGAGCTCCAAGTGTGTGTCTGCATGTCAATTACAAAGTGACACTGACACAAAGCTGTCAAGTCTGTCATTCCTGATGAATGTCACAAAAACTAGTCCAATGTTCTTGCATCGGTTCTTTCACGTACCCGAGTCGGACACTTTAATGGGCACCGCTGCACAATCAAATGTGACCCAACACAAGAGCTGTGAATTGAATAGACTGCAAAGACAAGATGGGGCAGCACGGTGGAACAGGGGTTAGTGCAGCGTTTCTCAAAGTGTGGGGCGCGCCCCACTGGTGGGGAATAGAGACATGACAGGTGGGGCGCGAGGAACGGGAGGAAATTTCACTTTAAATTTTTTTTTTTAATTATTATATTCTTAGATTATTTTTTTACTATGCTTTCATTTTCTATACACACTGTAAATCACTTTGTGATTCTGTCTGTGAAATCCGCTATATAAATAAATGGAAATTACCGGTACTTATTTTTACTGTAGGCTTTATATTTCTCGGTACGAGCGAAAGTTTGACAGACATAGCAACAGTAACTAATGGGGGCGGGGCTAAGCGGAACAAACTTTCGCGCGGATGGGTAGCAGGCTAATGTGTGGATCACAATTACACAAATATATACATTTGTGACTCGCACCTCAAATGTCGTCGAACCAGAGCAAGCGCCTGCAGAGAAACAAAAATCTGACGGGCACACAGTGTGTCATTCACCGGGAAGCACTCGCGTCAAGGCAGCTCAGCCCCGAACTCAATGAGGTTTTAACAGATGTTGTGAGCGCGGTCAATTTGATCAAAACACGACCACTGAAAGCGCGACTGTTCTCTGCACTGTGTGAGGAAATGGGAGCTGATCATACAGCCGTGCTGTTTCACAGTGAAGCAAGGTGGCTCTCCTGGGGGAAAGTGCTGTCACTTGCCCTGTCTTGCCAAATGCATAGCTCCTCCTTTTTTTTTTGCAAAGATTGCAAAGTGGCACTTTTATTGTATTTATTATTGAACTTCATGCAAGTTATTTGATTTATTATTGAACTTGATGCAAGTTATAACACTTTTGTTTTATTTATTATTGAACTTGATGCAAGTTATAACACTTTTTTTGACTTATTATTGAACTTGATGCAAGTTATAACACTTTTTTGATTTATTATTGAACTTGATGCAAGTTATAACACTTTTGTTTTATTTATTATTGAACTTGATGCAAGTTATAACACTTTTTTTGACTTATTATTGAACTTGATGCAAGTTATTTGATGTATTATTGAACTTGATGCAAGTTATAACACTTTTATGTGATTTATTATTGAACTTGATGCAAGTTATAACACTTTTGTTTTACTTATTATTGAACTTGATGCAAGTTATAACACTTTTTTTGATTTATTATTGAACTTGATGCAAGTTTTTTGATTTATTATTGAACTTGATGCAAGTTATAACACTTTTTGATTTATTATTGAACTTGATGCAAGTTATAACACTTTTTGATTTATTATTGAACTTGATGCAAGTTATAACACTTTTTTTGATTTATTATTGAACTTGATGCAAGTTATAACACATTTATTTGATTTATTATTGAACTTGATGCAAGTTATAACACTTTTTTTGATTTATTATTGAACGTGATGCAAGTTATAACACTTTTTTGATTTATTGTTGAACTTGATGCAAGTTATAACACTTTTTTTGATTTATTTTTGAACGTGATGCAAGTTATAACACTTTTTTTGATTTATTATTGAACTTGATGCAAGTTATAATACTTTTGTTTTATTTATTATTGAACTTGATGGAAGTTATTTTATTTATTATTGAACTTGATGCAAGTTATACCACAGCTGCACAGTTATTTTATTTATTATTGAACTTGATGCAAGTTATACCACAGCTGCACAGTTATTTTATTTATTATTGAACTTAATGTTATTTTATGTTATTGAGTTCGAATGTATGCAACTTGATGTTCAATAAATTTTAAAATGTTAAAGCTTGGCATTAGCGCTCTGTTGGGGCGATGGGGGCAGGTGGGGCTTGAAAACTCCCCCTTGTCCAAAGTGGGGGATGACAAAAAAAGTTTGAGAACCACTGGGTTAGTGCATGTGCCTCACAATACGAAGGTCCTGAGTAGTCCTGGTTTCGACCCTGCGCTCGGGATCTTTCTGTGTGGAGTTTGCATGTTCTCCCCGTGACTGCGTGGGTTCCCTCCCACCTCCAAAGACATGCACCTGGGGATAGGTTGATTGGCAACACTAAATGGTCCCTAGTGTGTGAATGTTGTCTGTCTATCTGTGTTGGCCCTGCGATGAGGTGGCGACTTGTCCAGGGTGTACTCCGCCTTCCGCCCATGTGCAGCTGAGATAGGCTACAGCACCCCCCGCGACCCCAAAAGGGACAAGCGGTAGAAAATGGATGGATGGATGGATGCAAAGACAAGATTGTGGAGAGGGGCGTGGTTCGCGCGTTCCCTGCGGGCGGGGTGTGTGCGGAGGCCGGCCATGAAGTAGCAGACAGGTGAGTGGAAGACTCAGCTGGAACGAGTTATCTAATCACCTGTTCCTTTATTAAGCAGCGTCGGAGACCATGAGGCAGAGGGACCTGGAAAGCAGATGAAAAGCCACGGAAGAGTGCTGAAAAGCCGGAAAAGAGAGACCTTGTGAGGAAGAGGAGAGCTGAAAAGCCGACAGAGACTTGTGTGAGAATATAATTAAAAGAATTGTAAAACGCCGACCCAAAGTGTTGTGCCCTTTCCTGTGGTCCCAGAAGAACCCGAGACAGAGACGTCTTCACAGTGGCACCCAACAAGGCGAACCACAGAAATGTCGACAACATCCCCGCTGGAGGCACTGGGCCAAGTGTTGGCCGAGGTGTCAACGGCAAGCCGGCAGAAGACACAGGTGCTGCAGGCATTAATGGACAGAGCAGAGGCGGCGGGAGGAATGTCCGCCATGAAACGCATGGTGGAGGGGGAGGACCCCCAGACATTCCTCGATGTCTTTGAGGCCACGGCGACATCGTGCAGGTGGCCGGAGGAGGAATGGGGCGCGAAGCTGCTGCCGCTCCTGGTGGGGGAGGCGCAGCGGGCGGCGGTGAGTCTCCCGGCGTCCGCTCGCATGCAGTATGCAAACTTGCGCTGCGCCATACTGGATCGGGTCGGCAGCAGCCCCGAAGACCATCGTCGGAAGTTCCGGGCCATGATGTTGGGGCCAGGAGACCCGATTCGTGGAGGCAATCCCGCCCAGGACCTCTGCGTGGGTACGGTACCACAGCCCCCCGGACGTCAAAGCTGCGGCGAAACTGGCGGTGGAACACCTGGCGGTACAGAGGGAGACAACAACCAAAACGGCCAAGGGACCCACCCCTGCACCCCGCCGACGACTCGCCCCGCTCTGGGGGGGTGTTAGCCTTTACGCAAAACCATAAACTGATAGGTGTGGGCTGCATCTGGGAACACACTGATTGGTGTTTCCATGCATGTGTGTGTGTGTGTGTGTGTGTGTGTGTGCACCCACACACACCCAGAGACAGACGACAAGGGGGGGAACACGGGGTCATAATATGTCTATGGTGTGTGCATTTCAGGGTACCGACGCTGCGGGGAGAGGGCTTCCCTCGCAGATGGCACCTCAAACCCCAGGGCCGGTGTGCTGGAGGTGCGGACGGCCCGGGCACGTGCGCCGGGAGTGCTCCCTGATGGAGGTGGGGCAGGTGTTGCGGGTTGTCGGGCCTCCAGCACCCGCCCCCGATCGGGGGGAGACGTACTGTGTCCCGGTAAGGGTACAAGGGGGTACATATCGAGCGATGGTGGATTCGGGCTGAAAACAGTCCATGATCCACCAAAACCTGGTTTGGCCCGGGGCGTTGAGGCAGGCGACACGGGTGAAAATTAGGTGTATTCATGGGGATGTGCACGAGTACCCTATGGTGCCAGTGGAAATTATATACAAGGAACAAAAGCATAAGGTTAAGGTTGCCATAAGCGCGCAACTTACGCACCCCGTAATTCTAGGGACGAATTGGCCGGGATTTAACCATTTGGTGACACAATGTGTGGGGTTGCGTTCACGGACAGTCGGCGAGGGGAGTATCCGCGTGGTTCTCAGCGGCGACGCGGCTTCATCCGGTGCTGCCGAGCGGGAACCGGTGGGGGCTTCGCGGGAGGCCCCCCCGGCCCCCCGATGGCAACCTACTGAGGACTTTCCCCTCGAGCAGTCCCGTGATGAAACCTTGCGCGAGGCCTGGGACCAGGTGGATTTTATTGACGGTCAGCTGGTGCGCCCAGGGAAAGCGCGGGTATTCCCCCATTTTTCAATTATTAGGGATAGATTATACAGAGTGGGCCGCGACACTCAAACCGGGGAGGAACACACCCAGTTGTTGGTGCCAAAACACCGCCGGGAAATGGTTTTCCAGGCGGCGCATTTTAATCCCATGTCTGGCCACTTAGGGTATGATAAAACACTTAATCGGGTAATGGTCCGATTCTATTGGCCAGGCCTCCGGGCAGACGTGCGCCGTTGGTGCGCTGCCTGCCCGGACTGCCAGCTGGTGAACCCAGCGGCCACCCCCGCTCATGGAGGTCCAGTTCGAAAGAATTGGGATGGACCTCATCGGACCATTTCACCCGAGCACACGGGGATACCGCTTTGTGTTAGTCCTGGTGGATTACGCAACGCGTTATCCCGAAGCAGTACCTTTGCGCTCCATCTCTGCCAAGAGTGTTGCGCAAGCGCTGTTTCAGGTCATCTCCCGAGTTGGAATCCCGAAAGAGATTCTGACTGACCAAGGCACGTCCTTTATGTCGCGCACGATAAAGGAACTCTACGGGTTACTGGGAATTAAAGCGATCCGCACCAGTGTATACCATCCGCAAACGGATGGGCTGGTGGAGAGATTAGATAAAACGCTGAAAACCATGATCCGTAAATTTATGCACGAGGACAAACAGAATTGGGATAAATGGTTGGACCCCCTAATGTTTGCGATGCGGGAGGTACCCCACGCCTCCGTTGGTTTTGCACCTTTTGAGTTGTTGTACGGCCGGAGGCCTCGCGGAGTGCTGGACGTCATTAAAGAAAGCTGGGAGGAGGGTCCAAGCTCCAGCAAAAATGAAATTCAATACGTCATGGACATGCTAGCAAAACTCCACAAGGTGGGGCACTTGTCACGTGAGAATTTGCTCCGTGCCCAAGAACGTCAGCGGCGCACGTATAACAGGGGGACCCAACTATGCAAATTCACACCGGGAGAAAAAGTACTTGTATTGCTTCCAACCTCAAACTCCAAATTACTTGCAAAGTGGCAGGGACCCTTTGAGGTCGCACGGCAAGTGGGTGATGTCGATTATGAGGTTCGGCGCTCGGACCGACGCGGAGACACTCAGATCTACCATTTGAACCTGCTGAAGGCATGGAAAGAGGCGGAGCCTGTTTCCATGGTGACAGTAGTGGGGGAGGAGGAGGAGTTGGGGCCGGAGATCCCGCGCTCTGGCCCGGCCCCCCGGCTGTCCTGTGACGACCAGCTCACATCAGCGCAGAGGGCGGATGTGGTTACAGCGGCGCTTCTCTGATGTGTTCTCCTCGCGGCCCGGTCGCACGGATCTCATCCGACATCATATTGAGACCAGCCCGGGGGTTACGGTGTGGTGTCGGCCATATCGGCTTCCCGAACACAAGCGCAAAGTAGTTCGGGAGGAATTAAAAACTATGCTTGAGTTGGGGGTGATAGAAGAATCCCACAGCGCGTGGTGCAGTCCCATTGTTCTGGTTGGGAAGAAGGATGGGACTGTGCGGTTCTGTGTGGATTACCGCAGGGTGAATGAACAATCACGGTTTGACGCGTACCCAATGCCTCGGGTCGACGAGCTCCTGGATCGGCTAGGCACTGCTCAATTTTTCACGACACTGGATTTGACCAAGGGCTACTGGCAGATTCCCTTGTCACCAGAGTCCCGAGAAAAAACGGCCTTTTGCACTCCGGACGGTTTGTACCAATTTGTGACACTTCCGTTTGGCTTGTTCGGTGCGCCCGCCACGTTCCAGCGTCTCATGGACCGAGTGCTGCGCCCCCACGCTGCATACGCGGCTGCCTACCTGGCTGATGTCATCATCCAGAGTAGCAGCTGGGAACAACACGTCCGGCGGGTGGGGGCGGTGCTCGAGTCCTTGAGGCGGGCAGGGCTCACCGCCAACCCGGCGAAGTGCGCGGTTGGCCGGAGGGAGGTACAGTATCTGGGGTAACACTTGGGAGGGGGACAGGTGCGGCCGCAGGTAGACAAAACAGCGGCAATCGCGGCCTGTCCACCCCCCAAGACAAAAAAAGAGGTGAGGCAGTTTTTGGGACTGGCGGGCTATTACCGGCGGTTCATTCCCCGGTTTGCGGACTTAACCGGCCCACTGACTGACCTCACCCGAAAGGGTGCTCCAGAACTGGTCCAGTGGACGGAGCAGTGCCAGCGGGGGTTTGAGAAGGTAAAAACAGCACTCTGCGAGGAGCCGGTGCTGCACATGCCTAATTTTGACATCCCTTTCTGTCTGCAGGCGGACGCGTCGGGCCGGGGACTGGGGGCGGTGCTGTCTCAGCGGGTGGGGGACGTCGACCGCCCCGTGCTGTATATCAGCCGGAAACTCTCGGACCGGGAGGCAAGGTACAGCACGGTGGAGAGGGAGTGCCTTGCCATCCGGTGGGCGGTCGGGGCCCTCCGCTACTACCTGTTGGGGCGTGCCTTCAGTCTCTGCTCAGACCACAAACCTCTCCAGTGGCTCCACCGCATGAAGGACGCCAACGCACGGATCACCCGGTGGTATCTGGCATTACAGCCCTATAACTTCTGGGTGGTCCACAGGCCGGGCGTGCAGATGGCCGTGGCCGATTTTCTCTCTCGGCCCGCTATAGGGGCTGGGGGGGAGTGAGCGCGGCCGGACGGCTGCCCGGCCTCAAATCTGGCGGTGGAGGCATGTGGAGAGGGGCGTGGTTCGCGCGTTCCCTGCGGGCGGGGTGTGTGCGGAGGCCGGCCATGAAGCAGCAGACAGGTGAGTGGATGACTCAGCTGGAACGAGTTATCTAATCACCTGTTCCTTTATTAAGCAGCGTCGGAGACCATGAGGCAGAGGGACCTGGAAAGCAGATGAAAAGCCACGGAAGAGTGCTGAAAAGCCGGAAAAGAGAGACATTGTGAGGAGGAGGAGAGCTGAAAAGCCGACAGAGACTTGTGTGAGAATATAATTAAAAGAATTGTAAAACGCCGACCCAAAGTGTTGTGCCCTTTCCTGTGGTCCCAGAAGAACCCGAGACAGAGACGTCTTCACAAAGATATTTAATGTTTGAACTGAGAAACTAAAAATCATTAATTTAGAATTTAATGGCAGCAACACGTTGCAAACAAGTTAGCACTGTGTTACATGGCCTTTCCTTTTAACAACACTCAGTAAACGTTTGGGAACTGAGGAGACCTATTTTTTAAGATTTTCAGGTGGAATTCTTTCCCATTCTTGCTTGATGTACAGCTTAAGTTGTTCAACAGTCCATGGTCTCCGTTGTGGTATTTTAGGCTTTATAATGCGCCACACATTTTAAATGGGAGACAGGTCTGGACTACAGGCAGGCCAGTCCAGTACCCACACTCTTTTACTATGAAGCCGCGCTGTTGTAACACTTGCAGAATGTGGCTTGGCATTGTCTTGCTGAAATAAGCAGGGGCGTCCATGAAAAAGACATTGCTTGGATGGCAACATATGTTGCTCCAAAACCTGTATGTACCTTTCTGCATTAATGGTGCCTTCACAGATGTGTAAGTTACCCATGCCTTGGGCACTTATACACCCCCATACCATCACAGATGCTGGCTTTTGAACTTTGCGCCTATAACAGTTCGGATGGTTATTTTCCCTCTTTGGTCCAGAGGACACGATGTCCACAGTTTCCAAAACCAATTTGAAATGTGGAATCGTCAGACCACAGAATACTTTTCCACTTTGCATCAGTCCATCGTAAATGAACTCGGGCCCAGCGAAGGCGGTGGCGTTTCTGAGAGTTGTTGATAAATGGCTTCAAACGTTAAGTATCTTGTCTTGTCTTTGCAAATCAATGTATTCTGTTTTTTATTTACGATTTACACAACGTGCCTACTTTACTGGTTTTGGGTTTTGTAGAATGCAATAGAATTAGAGATGGGTAGCAAACTTTGTACTTCTTTAGGCTCAAACAGACAGACTCAGCCAAACTGTCTCTAGGTAGTGTTGCACATTTCCATGCCAACAAAGCAAGTATGCCTGATAGAAACCACTCCAGCATTTTCCAAAATGCTCTAGCTTGATGCTAATACACATTGGATTTACCATAGGCATGCTACTGATTAGCATTAGCGATTATACATGGCGATTTCAACACCTACAAACTTGGTAAGCAAAACTACAACTAAGATGCACAATGCAATCAAACACACAATACTTACAGTATAAACACCTTTTAGGGCACAACACAAGACTAGATTCGGCTTAATGGGAAAGACTACTTGCTGGCTAAGGCAACACATCGTAGTTTATACACTACTCCATCTAACATCTTGAAATTGCGACTGTATGCAAAGTCTACTGTACAATACTTGCAAATGGGACTCGGAAGTCTAAGAAATCTACAGTTATCATTATGACCTCACTGTTAAATGTTAAAATAAACAATTACATTTCATCATTAAAAAAAAGCTAAACATTTATTCACACATGAACACGCACAGAAGTACCAAAAGTTGGTACCTGTACCAGTAAATTGGTGCCGTATCGATTCAAATGTGAAAGGTACCCATCCCTAGTACTAAATGACTAATAAATACCAAGTAAACTTTTGTAAAATGTTTTTTGCGTTCTACAAATTTGCTTGTGTCACTGATAAGAGGCTGCCGAAAAGGTGCAAGCGTTCAAACAAGCTGCAACCGCACCCTCGTCTTGGCCCTTCCCAAAATATAACATAATGTTAACAAAAGCAGTGTTTGGAAAATCTGATGATTATACTCACTGCTTCAAAAACAAAATAACAACCATAGCATCCGTTTTTCTGTCCCTTTTGTTTTCGAAATCTCTTTTTGTGTTTGTGCGCAAATCCTTTATTTTGGATGTATTATTTTTACAAACTTCTAATTGCGATTAAAAAAATAAATGTATTTGTTAAATGGGTACCCGGCCCTATGTTTAGGAAACACTGTATTATACCTCATTAACAATGAGTTCATCCAATTTTCAGAACGTGCCAAAAAAAAACCAAGCCGTGGTTGCACTTTGGACATCCATGGTGTGAGGTTTGACTCGCCAAGTTCTTCTTCCTTATCAGTGATAGTGTTAAGTAGCCTGCCAATACAGTTGACAATGTGTTTAAAAAAACCTGAGAGGCATATTATAGGTTATGTAGCAGTGATTCTCTAATAGTGGTACACAGGCTCCATTTGGTAGTACGCCAAAGAATCATTTGATTAAAGAACAGTGCTGTATTTTCCTATTTTCAAACACAGTGTTACTGTTCAAAATGTGTGTAATGTCACAGTGTCCAAAAATAATAAAAATACTTGTTGTTAAATAAAACCTCTGCCTTGTTTTTAATGATTACTTATGCCTACTATGCCACTGTATTTCAATGTCATTATGGTGGTACTTGAAGAGCCAAGTGTTTTCTGAGGAGGTACTTGGTGAAAAAAGTTAGAGAACCACTCTGATAGGGTATCTAAAATACAGATTTTTGGAAGGTTTTCATAAGTGCGTCTATTAATCGTTCCATTTTTTTGTCGTTCAGCGGTGGTCGCGTAATATAACCTACATACGCATGTACATATTTAACTACGTAATAAACATTATTTTTTAATATGTGAGCTAACTAGTTTAACTATGTTAAAAGTAAAGCTCAATTTAATGTTGAATGAGAGCCTTGCACAGATGTTACAAGTTTATTACATCCTTATTAAGTAGGTTATAAACTCTTTAAAAGGGCACCCTGCTTGAAAGGTGATACTTTTTATCATGGTTGTAAAACTCCACTGTATTATAGTGAAGTCATGTCGCTAGCAAATTAAGTATGGAAAATAAGCACATTTCTCAGTATGATTCCTGGCACACTGCAAAATCTAACCGCCATAATAATAAACAGTACACTCATGCTTCTGTACTACTGCTAATCAAAAAAAATGCTGACAAAGCAAGTTGTAGCTAATGTTCAGGGCCACAGATCACTGTGCGTAGGGCCCTGTTTAACTTGAAAAGGTGCATGGAAAATGTCACCTAATGAATGACAGGGCACTTCACGTGAAGGTTTAGTGAAAACGTATACCTAGCCCCTCCCTGCTCCGTCACTGATAAAAATGTAATTGCAAATTTAACCCCGTGACGCACAGAGTTAGTGTTTGTTGTATGACAGCGGTACTGGGATCGATCCCCGCTGGTAGGAGTTGTGTCTGGAAGGCTTGGAAATTGATCTTGCATTTATGTTAACATTTTTATTTTGCAGTTGGGAAATTATTAATTTATTTCCCATCAATTTGGATCAAATACAAAAAATACGTTTTTCAACATTTTTTATTTTGCACACGAGAAATTAATTATTGAACAATTTGTTTCCCATAAATTTGAATCAAATAAATTTCCGTTTAAAATGTTTTATTTCGCACTTAAGAAATTATTTATTCAATCATTTTTTTTCATTGAATTTGAATAAAATAAAACAATAATGTTTTGTAAATTTTTATTTTGCACTTGAGAAATTCATTATTGAACAATTTTCTTCCCATAAATAAATTAAAAAAAAAAAAATCTAGTTTTTAAAATGTTTATTTCACACTCAAATGATTAATTATTGAAAAATTCATCTTTCATACATTTTAATATAATACAAAAATTAACGTTTAAAAAAATTATATTTTTATTTTGCAATCAAGAAATTATTAATTGAACAATTTATTTCCAAAAAAATATAATTTAAATAAATTCATGTTTTATTTTCAGCTACAATCGGGCGGAAGGCGGGGTACACCCTGGACAAGTCGCCACCTCATCGTGACTTGTATATCTTGTATTTTCCCCCTATCTCAGCTACAATCGAGCCTATCACGATTGTAGCTGAGATAGGCTCCAGCGCCCCCCGCTACCCCAAAGGGAATAAGCGGTAGAAAATGGATGGATGGATGTTTTATTTTTTTTTTTTTTAATTCGCGCTTAAAAAATGTATAATGGAGCAATTTATTTCCCATACATTTGGATAAAATAAAAAAATACATTTTCAAAATTTTTTATTTTGCACTCGAGAAATTAATTATTGAACAATTTGCTTCCCATAACTTTGAAACAGATAAATGCACCTTTTTAAATCTTTTATTTCACACCTAAGAAATTATTAATTGAATCATGTATTTCCCATAAATCTGAATTTAAAAAAATATATAATGTTTAAAAAAAAACAATTCTGCACTTGAGAAATTAATTATTGAACAATCTACTTTCCATAAATTTGAATATATAAAAAAATCTAGTTTTAAAATTGTTTATTTCGCACTCATGGAATTATTTATTGAACAATTCATTTTCCATACATTTGAATACAAGAAAAAAAATTACTTTAAAAAAATTAATAATTACCACAATTAAAAAATTATTGAATAATTTTTTCCCCATAAATTAAAATAAAATAAATTCACATTTATTTTTTTAAATTCGCACTTATTAAAATCTAACCAAATAAACTCATGTTTGATTAAAAAAAGTAAAAAAAAATGGTATCACATAAAATAAAAAGCGTAAAAATATGTTAATTGAAATTATTATAATAGTTAATTATAAAGTTATTAAAATTCTGTTTAGCTCACCAATTTAGCCAAGAGTGGCCCTGTCTTGGAATGATAATGATTTTATTACTGCGACGTCTTCATGTGACTATGTTTCGATTCCTCCATTAAAACAACTGTGACAAATAATTCATGAATTTATCTAGCAACGTATAACTAACACATAATTCTTTGTTTTATCTTCATGTTTTATTTGTTGTCAGTGTTTGTATGTTGTAAAACCATGATCACCAGCATCAATCTGCCAAGTGCTGCACAAGCTGCGGGTCGTCTCCGAGTAATTTACGTCGTTTTTGACTACTTAATGTTCGCGTCGGCTTGCGCCATGTTTGTGTGGTTATGCTGCGCCCGGAGTGAGCGGTTTATTAGAGGAAACCTGCTCATTTGCTATCTTTCAAACATATGTCACATGGTGACGCCTATGATGTTGTCGCAAACTCAACACATCATACAATACGTGGCTTTATACCAGTTTTCCAGCGGTCAGTGTCCTTCAGCACACGTCTCATACGCACAAATCTAAGTTTTCTGGTTTTTTTCCCCCTCAGTTTAGTCTGGCAGTTTAAATGTCAGAATGCCTTTAGAGTGTCAGAGTCATATACTTCTTCTGTCTTACTTCAGCATTGAGGATTATTGGGCAGAATGCAGTTTGTTATGGGAGAAAACTACAACAGCAAAGAGGTCAACTACAACAGGGGTGTCAAAGTGGTTTTCATTGAGGGCCACACCGCAGTTATGGCTGCCATCAGAGGGCCGCTTGTAACAGCAAATAATGTAGGAATTTGCCTCTGGATTTCAATATTAATTATATAAATTGTTTTAAGTAGACTGTCGATTTTACAGTAAAATCTTTACATTTACAAAATGTTACTGTAAAATATAGCGGTTTTTATTTTTTTAACAACATTTTACGGTAAATAGACAAACAGTACTAGGGATGTCCGACAATGGCTTTTTTGCCGATATCCGCCATTCCGATATTGTCCAACTCTTAAAAACCGATACCGATATCAACCGATACCGATATATACAGTCGTGGAATTAACACATTATAAAGCCTAATTTGGACAACCAGGTATGGTGAAGATAAGGTCCTTTTTAAAAAAATTAATTGAATAAAATAAGATAAATAAATTAAAAACATTTTCTTGAATAAAAAAGAAAGTAAAACAATATAAAAACAGTTACATAGAAACTAGTAATTAATGAAAATGAGTAAAATTAACTGTTAAAGGTTAGTACTATTAGTGGACCAGCAGCACGCACAATCATGTGTGCTTACGGACTGTATCCCTTGCAGACTGTATTGATATATATTGATATATAATGTAGGAACCAGAATATTAATAACAGAAAGAAACAACCCATTTGTGTGAATGAGTGTAAATGGGGGAGGGAGGTTTTTCGGGTTGGTGCACTAATTGTAAGTGTATCTTCTGTTTTTATGTTGATTTAATAAAAAATAAAAAAACAAATAAAAACAACGATACCGATAATAAAAAAAAACGATACCGATAATTTACGATATTACATTTTAAAGCATTTATCGGCCGATAAGATCGGCAGGCTGACTGTTTTGTTGACATTCCCTTTAGCGTAGCTCTATCTAATGGATGCATAACGTAACCCCAGCCTCAACTGTAGCATCTATTCTATGCACCTTATAATGCGGTGCACCTTATAATGCGGTGCGCCTTATATATGAACAAAGTTTTAAAATAGGCCATTCATTGAAGGTGCGCCTTATAATCTGGTGCACCTTATAGTGCAGAAAATACAGTAGTTGCCAGAATGTTTGTGTTAAATTTACATTGGTTTTTACAACATTATATTGTGAATGGAAAAACAGTACAAATTATTTTTTTTATTCTGGCAACTTAGTTGCCAGTTTTTCTACCGTAAAAACAAATGTTCTGTCTTTCCATTTACAGTAATACACCGTTAAAAACAACAACCGTAGATTTTACAGTCAAAAACCGGCAGGTCAGTCAAAAGATTTTTTCAATTTACAGTAATATGCTGTAAAGAAGAAGATAAAATGTATTGTCATTTTTATGAATTTAATGGGTAGTTTGCTGTAAAGTTAAGTATTTTTATTTATTTTTATTTTGACAAAAACATGTTTGGAAAGTATGATACTATTCTGTAATATGTGTTGCAATAATGGATACTATTAAAGTTTAAAAGGTATGCAATTTCAAGGAGTACATATAAAGTTAAAGTACCAATGATTGTCACACACACAATAGGTGTGGCAAAATTATTCTCCACATTTGACCCATCACCCTTGATTACCCCCTTAGAGGTGAGGGGAGCAGTGTGCAGCAGCGGATATTTTTTCAGTCAAAATAAAAAAAAATCTGTTACATTTAGTCAGAAAATATTAAATACTTTATTGACACATCATTTCCAGGCATTTGTGGGCCAGATAAAATGATGTTGTGGGCCAGATCTGGTCCCCGGGCCTTGAGTTTGACACCTGTGAACTACAACAACAGCTGGTTTTCTTTGGATTTTTTTATTGTGTGCAACAGAAGTCGCTGCTGTTGGCGTGACCCCAGACTGCAGAGACGGTGGGCAATGTACAGATAATATACTGTATATATATTTTTTATTTTTTTTTTGAAGGTTAAACCATATACGGATGTATACCATGTATTGATACTCTTTGGCACCGGTTTCTAATTTGGTATGTCGAGGAAAACCGACTAATGATACTGCTATCAGTATTTTTTGTTTTATCCAGCTAACCGTCGTAATTATGACACACAGTCACATTCAATTGAAGCGCCGCTACGACCACGGGAAGATGATATTTAGTTTGGAATCATCACAACTAAGGAAGCAACACCACACAAAAGTTTGTAACACAACAATATTTCCTCCTCGTCTCCAAGGTACCGCACGCTGATAAGAGTTGGTGTCAGTTACTAAGCGATCCAGTAATCCCTAGGCTAAAATTAATGCACTCATAAAAGTGAACATTGTAAACAAAATTATGTAATACACACACGACACAGACACAAATACGTCGGAGGCCGTCAACACTGGCTTCTGCTCCGTCACTTAAGTAGGTCTGTGCGAATAACACACAAAAAACAATTCCTATTGTTACAAAATGCACACCCACTAAACATAATAATTGATTGTGTTGATTTATATTACATATTTGATATGAAAATATCAATTAAATATAATTCACATATGCGATATCATGTTAAAGGTCTGTGAATGAACATGAACACCATACATCAATATTAATTTATGTAATGTTATTTTTATTTATGTTGCTGGTGCGCAACCTCTTGTGCGAATAAAACTGTAAATAAAAACATGCATTTTTTCCACATCTTTATCTTAACAAATTACATATAGTACCGAAAAAAAGGACCGATGAATACTGGTATCAAAAAGGAATATCAATATTGGTATTGGTATCGATTAAGGCTATACATCCCCATCCATGAACAATAGTCAAATTAGAAAATGGATTGCAACACTCACAGGCAAACCTTCCTGATTAGTGATCCGGTGGCAGGTGAGTCCCCTGATCATTAATCAAGTGCAGGTGCGGAGAACAGTGCTTAGAACCTGCAAGACATAACCAAAACAGGAAGTGGAACAAAACCTACGAAAACAACACAGAAACCCAAAAGCTGTCACGCAAGGCAACTAAAAGCTGAATAGAAAGGTGATGTTGACCCAGCAGCCTCAGTGGTACTGTACAGGTGTCCTGGTTGCTCAGTACAACATGGCTAAACAATGGAAGATCATGTGACAGGAGACCGTTTGTTGTAATATATATATTGTCCCTGTTAACACTAATGATGCAACACAACAGTCTATTGTCACAAGATATATATATATATATATTTATATATATACACCTATGTATGTGTGTGTATATATATATATATATATATATATATATATACATACCTATAAATATGTGTATATATACACATATAAATATATGTATACATATAAATATATATATACATGTACACATATATATTAATATATATATATATGTGTGTGTGTATATATATATATATATATATATATATATATATATATATATATATATATATATATATACTTATATATATATGTGTGTATATATATATATATATATATATATATACATACATATACACACATATATGTGTATATGTATATATATAAATGTGTGTATATATATATATACATATATATGTGTAGATGTATATATATATGTATATGTACATATATTAGAGATGCGCGGTTTGCGGGCACAACCGCGGAGTCCGCGGATTATCCGCGGATCGGGCGGATGAAATTTAAATAAATTAGATTTTATCAGCGGGTCGGGTCGGGTCGGGCGATTGAAATAAAAAAAAATTAGATTTTAAATAGATTCAGGCGGGTGGCAGTTAAACCAATTCGGAAATATATATACATAGTTAAATGTTGTTACCCACATACGAAAAACGAGCAGGCACCTGCTGCATATGCCACAACAGAAGAAAAAAAAAAAAAGAGATGGACACTTTTACGGAGCGGAGAAGGCCCCCGACGCCTCGCCGGGTTCCGGGACCGAGGCCCCTTCCCCCGAGAGGGCCCCACCGGGAGCCGTAGCTGAGGCGATCCGCGAGAAGGGCCCGACGCACGTCCAGGGTCACCACCGCGCCCACCGCACCGACACCCCGCCTCGTCCGCCTTCGCCGCGGCCGGCGTCACGCGCAGCAGGTAAGCAGCTTACCTGCCCGCCACCCCCGTGGCCGGGGGCTCGTAACAGGGGTCACTCCGCGCGCTCCGCCCGCGCAGCTTACCTGCCCGCCACCCCTGTTGCCGGGGGCGCGTAACAGGGGTCACTCCGCGCGCAGTGCGCTCACGAAAGGGGTGGGGCTCACCCTGGTTGATATAGACAGCAGCTAGGACGGTGGCCATGGAAGTTGGAACCCGCTAAGGAGTGTGTAACAACCCACCTGCCAAATCAACTAGCCCTGAAAATGGATGGCGCTGGAGCGTCGGAGCCATATACCCGGCCGTCGCCGGCAGCGAGACGCGCTTGGAGGTGCGCTCAGCGCGGCTCCCATATGATTGCGCACTGGTGTGCGTCTGGGTCGTGACAGCGTGGCACGTGAATGTCTGTGCTGCGTTGGATCAGTCTCCTTTCTTTAACAGGCAAAAGCTTTATAACCTCACTAATGCCTTGCATCGTCTATATTAGATATATAACAACGGGCGGGTGCGGGCGGATGGCGGGCGGATGCAGTTCTGATCAAATGTTAGATCGGGTGGATTGCGGATGGTTGACGACTTTCTGATGCGGTTGCGGATGAAATAATTGCCTATCCGCGCATCTCTAACATATATACATGTATATATATATATCTATATATTTAGATGAATATATATACATTTATATGTATGTATATACATGTATATATATATATATATATATATATATATATATATATATATATATATATATATATATATATATATATATATATACATATATTTAGATGAATATATATACATTTATATGTGTATATATGTATATATTATAGGTATGTATATATATATATATATATATATATATATATATATATATATATATATATATATACATACACACACACACACATTTATATGTACATATATACATTTATATGTATAGACACATATATTATATATATATATTCGTATATATGGACATTTATATGTCCATGTATACATTTATATGTATATATACACATTTATATATATATATATATATATACACATTTATATATTTATATATTGTGAGGGGCGTGGCCTGCGGACCTGCAGCGAGGCGGGACGTGTCGGGACCGGCTTCGAGATTAGCGACAGGTGAGTGGATGACACAGCTGAGTGTGTTTGTCTGATCACCTGTCGCTCTGTTAAAAGCAGCAGTCGGGAAGAAGAGAGGGGTGGAGCACGAGCGAGAGCGAGAGCGAGAGCGAGAGCGAGACAGACGAACCAACAGACACTTGCTGAAAAGCACGGAGACAACCAATTGCAAAATAAAGCATTGTTCTACACGATGAACGAAGCGGTCGTGTCCATGATTGGTGTCCAGAAGAACCCGGAAGTAAGGGACTTCCACAATTTGGCGCCCAACTCGGCTGGACCACCGGAGGCAAGGGAAGACGACACCCTGACGGCTCTCGCGGGAGCGCTCTCTGAGCTGGCAGCGACCACCCGCCAACAGTGCCAGGTCCTGCGGGCGTTAGCGGACCAGGGGGGCGGCGCACTGTCAGTGCCGACGACCGTCACCATCCCCCGCATGGGAGAAAAAGAGGATCCCCATGCCTTTTTGGACATTTTTGCGGCCACTGCGAGAGCATGCGCGTGGACGGAAGAAGAGTGGGGGGTGCGGCTCTTGCCGCTCCTGACGGGGGAGGCGCAGCGTGCGGTGGACCGGACCTGAGGAGGGCGGTGCTGGACCGGACGGGAGGCACCACCGAAGATTACCGACGACGGTTCCGGTCCATGCGTCTGGGGAAGGAGGACCGGCCATTCGCCTTTGGCCAGTGGCTCCAAGAGGCGGCGACGCGCTGGCTGCAGCCGGGAGAGGGAGATGGCCGACTGCTGGACCAGATCTTACTGGAACAGTTTGTGGAGGCGATCCCGACGCGGACGGCGAACTGGATCCGGTACCACCAGCCCCGGGACCTCGCAGCAGCGGTGACCCTCGCCGAGAACCACCTGGCTGTCCACCGCGAGGAGCAACGGACACCAGCGGCGCACGGACCGAGCGTGCGACATGAGAAGGAGAGAGAACGACACATTCCCCACTTTTACCCACGTGACCCTCCCTCTACTCTGTCTCCGCAGGTCCCGGCTGCTGCTTCCAGAACATCTCCCGCGCAGACGGCCCCTCAAACGCTTGGGCAGGCGTGCTGGAGGTGTGGGCGGCCCGGTCGCGCGCGTCAAGGACCTCCGCAGGTGGAGGTGGGACGCGTGAGCCGGGTGGCCGCTCCTTCAGTGCCCTCCCCCGGCCCGGGGGAGACGTACGGTATGAAGGTAACGATACAGGGGAGTACATACCAGGCGATGGTGGATTCGGGCTGCGGGCAGACCATGATCCACCAGAACCTGGTTCGACCCGGGGCTTTGAGGCAGGCAACACGGCTAAAAATCAGGTGTGTTCATGGGGATGTGCACGAGTACCCTATGGTGCCAGTAGAAATTTTTGGTATGAGGGCCAAAAGCATAGGGTCGAGGTAGCCGTAAGTACGCACCTCTCGCACCCCGTAATCTTGGGTACAAATTGGCCGGGGTTTAACCATTTACTGACACAATGTGTGGGGGTGCGTTCACGGACCGTAGGAAAGGGGAGCATCCGCGCGGTTCTCAGTGGTGACGCGGGTCCGTCCGATACTGCCGAGCGGGAACCGGTGGGGGCTTCGCGGGAAGCCCCCCCGGCCCCCCACTGGCACCCTATGGAGGATTTTCCGCTCGAGCAGTCTCGCGATGAAACTTTGCGCGCGGCCTGGGACCAGGTGGATTACATCGACGGTCAGCTGGTGCGCCCGGGAGCAGCGCGGGTGTTCCCTCACTTCTCGATTATTAGAGATAGATTATACCGAGTGAGCCGTGACACTCAGACCGGAGAGGAATCCACCCAATTGTTGGTGCCAAAACGCCGCAGGGAAATGGTTTTCCAGGCGGCGCATTACAATCCCATGGCTGGCCACATGGGGTATAATAAAACACTCAATCGGGTCATGGTCCGATTCTATTGGCCGGGCATCCGGGCAGACATGCGCCGCTGGTGCGCTGCCTGCCCGGACTGTCAGCTGGTGAACCCGGCGGCCACCCCAAAGGCGCCTTTGCGCCCATTGCCGCTCATGGAGGTCCCCTTCGAAAGAATGGGTATGGACCTCATCGGACCATTCCACCCGAGCACACGGGGATATCGCTTTGTGTTAGTCCTAGTGGATTACGCAACACGCTATCCCGAAGCAGTGCCCCTGCGCTCCATCTCTGCAAAGAGTGTAGCGCAGGCCCTGTTTCAGGTCATCTCCCGAGTTGGAATCCCGAAAGAGATTCTGACTGACCAGGGCACGTCCTTTATGTCACGCACGATAAAGGAACTGTACGGATTATTGGGAATTAAAGCAATCCGCACCAGCGTATACCATCCACAAACAGATGGGCTGGTGGAGAGATTGAATAAAATGCTGAAAACCATGATCCGTAAGTTTACACATAAGGACAAACCAAATTGGGATAAATGGCTGGATCCCCTACTGTTTGCGATGCGGGAGGTACCTCAGGCCTCCACAGGCTTTGCGCCTTTTGAGTTACTATACGGCAGGAAGCCGCGCGGAGTATTGGACGTAATTAAGGAAAGCTGGGAGGAGGGGCCAAGCTCCAGCAAAAAACGAAATTCAATACGTCATGGACATGCGAGCAAAACTCCACACGGTGGGGCACTTGTCACGCGAGAATTTGCTCCGTGCCCAGGAACGTCAGCAGCGCACGTATAACAGGGGGACTCAGCTTAGAAAATTTTCACCAGGAGAAAAAGTGCTTATATTACTCCCCACATCCAGCTCGAAATTACTTGCGCGCTGGCAAGGACCCTTCGAGGTCACACGGCAAGTGGGTGATGTGGACTCGAGGTCCGGCGCTCGGACCGGGGCGGAGCCACCCAAATTTATCATATAAACCTCCTGAAAGCATGGAAGGAGGCGGAGCCTGTTTCCATGGTAACGGTGGTTAAGGAGGAGGGGGAGTTCGGGCCGGAGGTCCCGCGCGCTGGTCCGCCCTTTCCCCTCCTCTGTGACGATCAGCTCACGTTAGCGCAGAGAGCGGATGTTGCTAAACTGCAGCAGCGCTTCTCTGATGTGTTCTCCCCTCGGCCCGGGCGCACGAACCTCATCCAGCATCATATTGAGACCAGCCCGGGTGTTACGGTGCGGTCTCGGCCCTACAGGCTCCCCGAACACAAACGCAAAGTAGTTCGGGAGGAATTAAAATCCATGCTGGAGTTGGGGGTAATAGAAGAATCCCACAGCGCGTGGTGCAGTCCCATTGTTCTGGTAGGGAAGAAGGATGGGTCTGTGCGGTTCTGTGTGGATTACCGCAAGGTGAACGAAATTTCACGTTTTGACGCGTACCCAATGCCTCGGGTCGACGAGCTCCTGGATCGGCTGGGCGCTGCTCGTTTCTTCACGACACTGGATTTAACCAAGGGCTACTGGCAGATTCCCTTGTCACCAGAGTCCAGGGAAAAAACGGCCTTTTCCACTCCGGAAGGTTTGTACCAATTTGTGTCACTTCCGTTTGGCTTGTTCGGTGCGCCCGCCACGTTCCAGCGCCTCATGGACCGGGTGCTGCGACCCCACGCTGCATACGCTGCGGCCTACCTGGATGATGTCATCATCCAGAGTAGCGGCTGGGATGAACACATGCGGCGGGTGGGGGCAGTGCTCGAGTCCCTGAGACAGGCAGGTTGGCCGGAGGGAAGTACAGTATCTGGGGTACCACTTGGGAGGAGGGCAGGTGCGGCCGCAGGTAGATAAAACAGCGGCAATTGCGACCTGCCCAAACCCCAAGACGAAAAAAGAGGTGAGGCAGTTTTTGGGTCTGGCGGGTTACTACCGGAGATTTATCCCCCGGTTTGCGGACCTTACCAGCCCAATAACTGACCTCACCCGAAAGGGTGCTCCAGATCTGGTCCAGTGGATGGAGCAGTGCCAGCAGGCGTTTGAGAGGGTTAAGAAGGCCCTCTGCGAGGAGCCGGTCCTGCACATGCCTGATTTTTCTCTCCCGTTTTGTCTGCAGGCTGACGCGTCGGGCAGAGGACTGGGAGCGGTTTTGTCCCAGCAGGTGGAGGGCGTCGACCGACCCATTCTCTACATCAGCCGGAAGCTGTCCGAAAGGGAGGCAAGGTACAGCACAGTGGAGAAGGAGTGCCTCGCCATCAGGTGGGCGGTCGGGGCCCTCCGATACTACCTCCTGGGGCGCTCATTCAGCCTCTGCTCGGACCACAAACCCCTCCAGTGGCTCCACCGCATGAAAGATGCCAACGCGCGGATCACCCGTTGGTATCTAGCTTTGCAACCCTACAACTTCAGAGTGATTCACAGACCGGGGGCACAGATGGCTGTGGCCGACTTCCTTTCCCGCTCCCTCACTATATATATATATATATTGTGTATATATATATATATATATATATATATATATATATATATATATATATATATATATATATATATTGTATATATATATATATATATATATATATATATTGTATATATATATATATATATATATATATATATATATATATATATATATATATATATATATATATATATATAGGCAGCACGGTGGAAGAGGGGTTGGTGCGTCTGCCTCACAATACGAAGGTCCTGAGTAGTCCTGGGTTCAATCCCGGGCTCGGGATCTTTCTGTGTGGAGTTTGCATGTTCTCCCCGTGATTGCGTGGGTTCCCGCCGGGTACTTCGGCTTCCTCCCACCTCCAAAGACATGCACCTGGGGATAGGTTGATTGGCAACACTAAATTGGCCCTAGTGTGTGAATGTGAGTGTGAATGTTGTCTGTCTATCTGTGTTGGCCCTGCGATGAAGTGGCGACTTGTCCAGGGTGTACACCGCCTTCCGCCCGATTGTAGCTGAGATAGGCTCCAGCGCCCCCCGCGACCCCGAAGGGAATAAGCGGTAGAAAATGGATGGATGGATATATATATATATATATATATATATATATATATATATATATATATATATATATATATATACACACACACACACGTGTATATTCATATATTACTCATTGTTAAATGCGGCCCTTTGAGGGCAACCATAACTGTGATGTGGCCCTCAATGAAAACGAGTTTGACACCCCTGATCTAAAACATCTCCAACATTTTACGTGTATTTATGTAATGTAGTAACATGCACTTTCATTATTACTCACTCGGAGTATTTTGATCATTTGAAGCATTACTGTAACTTATTTCCAGGGCGCATTGATTTCACAGAGTGAATGAACTCTACTTCCGACAACAACATGTTACCACTAATGGTAGACTTTGTGAGTGCCTTGGAGCGTTATTATGTTGCACTTGTGCTAAACATTTCAATTAAGAACATAAAACAGTGACTTATGATGTTAGCTCTCACGAGGATGCCGACAGATGGGACGGTTGTATCTTTCAGCACTTCTGAACTCCTCAGATTTAAAAAAAATGCTTCCTAGCGATGTTGCGATGGTGTTATGCTGCTTTCTATTTTTTGAGAGCCGAGTTGAGAGCCATACTGCATGAAGTTAGTAGTGTGTGAATTTTCAGAGTTGACCAACTTCTCGGCTTGCTGCCACAACTTTCTCCTCTACATGTGAGATTCATGGTTTATGATCTGGTAATAACATTTCCTAAATCAAGGCAATACAGCAGAAGCAGCTCGAGCTCTTTCGTCTTTATTTTATGGCAGTAGCTGGCTCCTCGCTAGCGGTTGGAGGAGCAGTGTGAGCAAGGCGATGTGTCACTACGCCAGAAAAAGTAGTTCCTCTGCATTTCCTCTGAGAATACCAATGTCGCTATAGTGTGGTTATAATGCAGATCACAGTGTGTAATTGGAGCTTTGTGGTGGTTTTTAGATGAATCCACTTACCTGCATTGTTAGCCGCCTTGTACTAGCAGTATGTCACTATTCAGAATACACAGAAAATGGAAAACGTGTGTTCTCGTCTCACATAAAAATTGTGAAAATTGTTGAAAAATTGTTGTCATGATCCCACATGACAAATTTGGAGCCGAGTTATTTTCCTATGTTTCCACCATTATTTCCTGTTGGAGACTCTTATTTTATTATTTCTAGTTCCTGTTTGTCACCGTGTGTTTCACCTCCACTCCTGTTTGAAGGATCTACAAGTAGGAATGGGTATCAAATCTAGGACTGTTTTGGCACTGACCCAATCTCGCTGATTAAAATAAAATCCAACGGTGCCATGTTTTGGTACACTTCGAGCCGACTCAGTCCAACTTACTCTGGGTAATGTTGCAATTTTCAATCCCAACAAAGAAATTGGCTTAAAAAACGCTCCAACGTAAGTTAAGTAAGGTGCCACTTTTTCACACATGTGCTAGCTTAATACCGATATATGGTACATAGGCGTTGCTAGTGTCATGCTACTGGTGAGTAGGGGTGCAGAATTTTTTTTTATTCACATCTGTATCGCAATTCCTATTCATTCATAATTTTCAAAAATCGCTTGAAAAAAAATAATAATAAAAAAAATAAATAAATATATGTATATATATATATATATATATATATATATATATATATATATTTTATTTTTTATTTTTTTTATTTTATTTTATTTTTATTTTTTTTTATTTAATTATTTTTTAATTAATCTTTTTTATACTTTTCTATACAACAATTGTTTGAAAGACGTTTTTTTTTAGACTTGTAACCAGAAGGAGTTTTTCTAACCTATACCTGTTTTGAAAAAGTTTCATTATAATTGTTAAACCAAATAATACATTGCGAGAATCGGTTTGAATCAAGAAGTATGTTGAATCAAGAATCAATTCTGAATCGTCAACCCAAGAGTCAATATCGGATTGAGTTGTTAGGTGCCCAAGGATACACACCCCCACTGATTCGCAATAGCGGTTTAAACTTTTTCATTTCAACACCTTCAAACGTGTTAATGAAAACGACAACTAAGATGCGCGTTACAATCAACTAGCTGGTGCGTAATTAGTACAATACATATAGTATTAACACTTTGTAGGGCGCAACAGATAGCAAATCCTGAAATGACCAACAGACCATAAATTATACACTGCTGCCATCTAACGTCTTGGACTTGCAACTGCAATTGCAACCTACTGCTATACTTGCAAATGATATTCAGAAATGTGAGAATGAAACAAGATATAACAACTGGACAGCAGTTATCAAAATCAGCCCATTTTTAAATGTTGCAATAAAAAAATCTGATCTTATCCATTTTTTACCACTTGTCCCATTCGGGGTTGCGGGGGGTGCTGGAGCCTATCTCAGCTACAATCGGGCAGAAGGTGGCGTACACCCTGGACAAGTCACCACCTCATGACAGGGCCAACATTCACACTCACATTCACACACTAGGGCCAATTTAGTGTTGCCAATCAACCTATCCCCAAGTGCATGTCTTTGGAGGTGGGAGGAAGCCGGAGTACCCGGAGGGAACCCACGCAGTCACGGGGAGAACATGCAAACTTCACACAGAAAGATCCCCAGCCCAGGATCGAACCCAGGACCTTCGTATTGTGAGGCACACGCACTAACCCCTTATACCACCGTGCTGCCCATACAATTAATATTTATTTACACACAGAAAAGCATTGAAAATGATCACCCTTGAGTATCGCTTCTCAGGTACCGGGGGTCGGTACCGTATTGGTTCAAATGTGAACAGTACCCCCTATTTAGAAGTGCATCTAATTTCTATTGTTAATCAAGGTTGTATTTAGTTCAGCTTGGTCATTTGTCAGTTGCTGGATTATTTTTTTTTTTTTTTTTTTTAACATCTTGTGCTTAGCATCTCCTTGCCGCATAGCCTTTCTTTTACTTCCTAATCCCGTTTGTGTTTTGTACACTTCCCTGCAAACCTATTTAGTTCATAAGACCTCTGTTTTCCCTTAAGGGCTTCATACATGCACATGGCCTGCCGTCTCTGCACCCTGGAGTCTGGATTTAATAATTTCCCTTTAATAGGCAGACTGACTTCTTCCCACCGACTGGCCCAGATTTCCACGTTTTGGTTTGCAAACCTGTGACCCCTCACTCCTTTGGTTTCTATTGATCCCACAAAAACGGATTGGAATCTTCTTTTCATCTTGCGTTCACATACGTTTTTTGTTTTTTTATGGAATAGCGCAATCATGTATGTCACAATTGCTACCATACAATGTCACAGCGTTCCATGATGTCGGACTTGCAACTTTTGGTTCAGTGTGTGTTGCTTTGGACGGGGGCCATGCAGCTGGAAGCCATCACCCAACTACGTTCTGTCTTCTTCTCTCCCTCCTTCTCCTCATCTCTCCTGTCTGCTTTCAATTTCTCCGTCTGATTTTTACCCTCGCTTCTCTTTGTGAGCTAAGACTTGGCTTCTCCGTCTTCCTCGTCGGTTGCCTCTGAGATGGGTTTTCAGTCCCAGACCTCAATCATCTCCAGTCTTGACTTTCATCCAAATGACTCCCCCCCCTAATCAGCATGCTGGTACGATCTGTGTTTACTTAGCCCCGCAAAGTTCTCGTCTTGTTGGGGCCGCAGCGCACGTCATAAGTGATGGATGGCGAGCGTGTGAACGTTGATGACATTATGTGCACTGAATGAAAACGTCACCAGAGAGAGAGGTGAGGAAGTGAGTGCGCAACATAAACAAAGTGTAATGAGGATGAAACGTGGCTCCGAACAAATCTGCCTTTGTCTTCTCACACACATAAACGCACGCATTTAAAGCGCCGTGTTGTGTTTGGGTCGGCAAGAAGTGCAGTTTATTGGACGTTAAGGAGGCGAACAGAATCCTGCAGTCCATTCAAGGGGAGCACGACTCTTCATGGTGTTTTGTTTTTAGCGGTCTTGCCAAAGTTCAGTCTTCCCTGCCAGTCCATCGGTGTGCCAGAACACAATGTGCAAACTGTTACTGACCCGGCAAACAGTTAGCTGGTGGATAAAACGTCTGACAATACAAAAACCATGATCAAACCGTACAGGAGTACCTCAACGCATACCGTATTTTTCGGGCTATAAGGCGCACTTAAAATCCTTTCATTTTCTCAAAACTCGACAGTGCGCCTTATAACCCGGTGCGCCTAATGTACGGCATAATGTTGGTTGTGCTTACCAACCTCGAAGCTATTTTATTTGGTCCATCCATCCATTTTCTACCGCTTATTCCCTTTGGGGTCACGGGGGCGCTGGAGCCTATCTCAGCTACAATCGGGCGGAAGGCGGGGTACACCCTGGACAAGTCGCCACCTCACCACAGGGCCAACACAGATAGACAGACAACATTCACACTCACATTCACACACTAGTGCCAATTTAGTGTTGCCAATCAACCTATCCCCAGGTGCATGTCTTTGGAGGTGGGAGGAAGCCGGAGTACCCGGAGGGAACCCACGCAGTCACGGGTAGAACATGCAAACTCCACACAGAAAGTTCCCGAGCCCGGGATTGAACCCAAGACTACTCAGGACCTTCGTATTGTGAGGCAGGCGCACTAACCCCTCTGCCACCCTGCTGGTACATGGTTAAATGATAAGTGTGACCAGTAGACTGCAAAAGCACCAAAATGTTATATGTTCCATTGAAAATATAGAACATTACGCTCAAAAATACATCAAAATGTTTTAATATGACTTTGCTACTATGAAGTCGTATTATTATGGTGTGTGTTTAAGGTAAGACGTATTAGCTGGCGTTTTGTTTCGCAGTATTATGCAAAAGCAACTTTTCTTACCTTCTGGTACCTGCTGATCTGTATTTAGGATCTGCATAAGTCCTGAAAATGTGCGCGTGTCCGCCTTTGTAGTCCGTGCCGTGTGTACTCGATAAGTTTCTTCTTTTTCTCTATCTTCTTGTTATGGGACATTCATCCTCAGTTGTTGCCATTTCTAATATAAAGTAGTGTAAAGTTCTTACTTATATCTGTCAGTAAACGCGCCATGAAAGCACTAAAACATACCGGTATAGTGAGTTTACATTATTCACCCAAGGAACTTTAGTTATTTGAGAGTTCCGGTCGGACGGTTTTTCATGGGACACATTTTCGGCGTTGTTATTGCACTAGTGAGCCACGGGTGAGGAGATGCTGCTCCGTTGTTGATTGAAGTAAAGTCTGAATGTCATTAAAACGGTTAGCTTCATCTTTTGACACTTCTTCCACTCCCGTCATTGTACGCTACACCGCTACAACAAAGATGACGGGGAGAAGACGCTGTCGAAGGTGAACCACAAGGAAGTGTTTTAAATTTAGAAAAACATTAAAACACGGAAAATACAGTAATTGGTTTTGTGACAGAGCGCTTAACTCAAACCATTTGTATGTCAAATTGATGTCCATCCATCCATCCATTTTCTACCGCTTGTCCCTTTTGGGGTCGCGGGGGGTGCTGGAGCCTATCTCAGCTGCATTCGGGCGGAAGGCGGGGTACACCCTGGACAAGTCACCACCTCATCGCAGGGCCAACACATATAGACTGACAACATTCACACACTAGGGCCAATTTAGTGTTGCCAATCAACATATCCCCAGGTGCATGTCTTTGGAGGTGGGAGGAAGCCGGAGTACCCGGAGGGAACCCACGCAGTCACGGGGAGAACATGCAAACTCCACACAGAAAGATCCCGAGCCCGGGATTGAACTCAGGACTACTCAGTCAGGACCTTCGTATTGTGAGGCACATGCACTAACCCCTGTTCCACCGTGCTGCCCTGTCAAATCGATGTCTCCCATTGAAATCATCTTAACTGGTGTTTTCCCCCCCATAAAAGAAGCACAATGTATCATGTCTTTTAAAAAGAAATACAAACTTTTAGATAAGACGTATTGTATAAAAACAAGGCAGTAAAATGTATTTTTATCAACTACAGTAGTTTTATAAAATAATGTAATAATAAACTCAAGTCTCAGGAGGCCAAATCTGGCCTCATTTTATGCGGTCTTAAAACGCCTGGAGATAATATGCGATAATAAAGTACTTTATCTTTTCTTGCTAAATATATTTGTTTGGGAATAAATACATTTAAAATATATTTAACTTTAATATTATATAATAATGGAACACAATTTTACTCTCAAGTGTGTCCAAAAAATGAATCGCGATTCTTGCCTGTAAGGATTTTTAATCGATTCAAAAAATCAGAAATTGATTTAAAACAATTATATATTTTACTTTAGAAAGGAGAGATGTTGGATACTTTTCTTGTTACCTTATTTGTGTTTGACTTATCAATTTTATTAAACAAAACCAGTTTTCTTTTAAGTAACATAGAAATGTATCAGATCTATTGTATGGAGGAATGTAGTTAATTATAGAACTGGCACCCAATGTTATTAAAAAAGTATTGATTTTGAATCGGGCAGCACGGTGGTTTAAGGGGTTAGTGCATGTGCCTCACAATACAGTGATTAGAGTGTCCGCCCTGAGATTGGTAGGTTGTGAGTTCAAACCCCGGCCGAGTCATACCAAAGACTATAAAAATGGGACCCATTACCTCCCTGCTTGGCACTCAGCATCAAAGGTTGGAATTGGGGGTTAAATCACCAAAAATGATTCCCAGGCGCAGCCACTGCTGCTGCCCACTGCTCCCCTCACCCAGGAGGTGATCAAGGGTGATGGGTCAAATGCAGAGAATCATTTTGCCACACCTAGTGTGCGTGTGACAATCATTGGTACTTTAACTTTAACTTTAACAAAGGTCCTGGGTTCGATGCCCGGGCTCGAGGGCTTTCTGTGTGGCGTTTGCATGTTCTCCCCGTGACTGCGTGGGTTCCCTCCGGGTACTCCGGCTTCCTCCCACCTCCAAAGACATGCACCTGGGGATAGGTTGATTGGCAACACTAAATGGTCCCTAGTGTGTGAATGTGAGTGTGAAGTTTGTCTGTATATTTGTGTTGGCCCTGCCATGAGGTGGCGACTTGTCCAGGGTGTACCCCGCCTTCCGCCCGAATGCAGCTGAGATAGGCTCCAGTACCCCCCCGCGACCCCAAAAAGGGACAAGCGGTATAAGATGGATGGATGCTGTTTTGCCCTCCCTCCCAAACTAGAAGCACAATTTTAACATCTACCATGCCTTTTAAAAAGAAAATCAAACTTTTAGTATAAAATAATATAATAAGATTTACTTTTATCAACTACAGTAGTTTTAGGAAATAATGTAATAAACTCAAGGCTCGGGAGCCAAATCTGGCCCGCCTGGAAATAATATGCGTTGATAAAGTACTTTAGCTTTTCTTGCTAAATGTATTTGTTTGGGAAAAAAATACATTTAAAATACATTTAACTTTAATATTATCTAATTATGCAACAACATTTTACTATCAAGTGTGTCCAAAAAAAAATTGATTTACGAATTAATCGCGATTCTTACCTGTAACAATTTTTAATCGATTAAAAAAATCAAAAATTAATTTAAAAAAATGATATCCATCCATCCATCCATTTTGTACCGCTTGTCCCATTCGGAGTCGCGGGGGTTTATATATATATATTTTTTAATATTATTTACATCTGTCCCGTCCAGCAACTCAGATAAATCATATAGTTGATGAAGATGCCCATATCTGCTGTACAGATTTACTTTAGAAACGAGAAATGTTGGATACTTTTCTTGTTGCCTTATTTGTGTTTGACTTTATTAAATGTTTGGGTAGAATTTCATTAAACAAAACCGTTTTTCTTTTAAGTAATATAGAAATGTATCCGAACTGTTTATTTAATGGAGGAATGTAGTTAATCATAGAACGTGCACCGAATGTTATTAAAAAAGCATTGATTTTGAATCAAGAATAGTTTTTAATCGAGAATCGATTCTGAATGGAATTGTTACCCCAAAGAATGGAATCCAATCAAATCGTGTGGAGCCCAAATATTCACAGCTCTAATTAATAGTGTTATTATTTTCAAATGTTCCAAACTAAATACTTAAATATCTGCTTGATTTATGATTTAAAAGCAAATGACAAAAGGAATTCTGGCGATTGAGCTGCCAGTTTTTTTGTTTTTTTGTTTCCAATAAAAATAACTTTGGTACCGTTTTTCCATTTACACTAATACAGTATAAAAACAACCATCATAGATTTTGCAGTATAAAACTGGCAGCTGAGGTATGAATTGTATTGCAAAAAAAATTGTGGTACTGTTTTTCCATCCCATTTCCAGTAATATACGGTATAAACAACTGCAAATATTACGGTAAAATTCTGTTTTTTACAGAAATGTCTTGAGATTTTTTTTACAGCATACGTACAAAATATATAATAATCAAATGCATAGGCAATTATATACTGTACATGTATTTATACGTATATACATATTCATATATTATTCACTGTTTCATGCAGCCCTTTGAGGGTAACCTTAACTGTGATGTGGCTCCCAGTAAAAACAAGTTTAAATCCCTGATGTAAAGTGGACTTCTATGCTATTTCTTTACAGCTACTTCTCCGTCAAACACACCATCTGCGGCTTCTCCATATTTTCATGGATAAATGCCGTCCGCCTAGATAATGTTCAAATTGCTTCATCATGTGATGATTTCTTTCTTTAAGTCAATGAATATCATCCACTTCTTTCTCAGCACTGTTCATCACACTGACTTTATTCATTCCTAAAGGTTGGCAAACAAAGTTATGTGGATCTCTAGTACAAGCTAATGCTAGCAAGTAAGACCAGTTGTTTTGGGCGGTTCTTACAAGTTTAATGTGACATTTTCTACACCAACTAATGGCTGCAATTAGTGCCAAAAGGCACTTATGTTGAGGTACCACCGCAAATGTAATTTATAATTTCCCTGTGTTATTTAAGAGCACATGTTTATAATAATGCATGTGTATCCTGCATGTGCTAATCATAGCTGGAACATCCATTAACCTTTAACCGTAGATATGACAAGGCATTAATAATTAAAGAGAGATAGGTTTTTCTGAAATTTTAAATGTTATAACTGAGGCTGTCAAGTGATTCATTTTTAAAATCAGATTATTCACACTCTAGAAGAAAATACCACAATATTTGGATACAAATGTAATTTAGTAGTCAGAATGTCATACGGGGACGTGTTTTTTTTAATGTTTTACTGAATTGAAAGTCATTGATTTGCTCAAAACCTGGTGACAGTAAGTATAATAAGAATTAATTGCACATTTAAATTGTTTTTGCAATAATATTGCAAAGTAGGTAAAGTTATTAATCAATAATGTAGTAAACACACTCATAAAAAACTTAACATAGTGCACCATTTACTCTTCTTTAGTTTAACCAGTTGTTGAATCAAACAAGCTTGTTTACCTTTTTCAGATGACAATGCTGATCTCTTTTTTTGGTACAATGCGACCAGAGGTCGTAGTGATTACTTACAAATGCCTAATGTTCTCCAAGCCGGTACTTGCAACTTGATGCTCTTATTACTGTAGTACAGTTTATTAGTAATTGTGCCTCTCCAAGACATTGTGCGACAGATCAGCTGCGTTTACATGAATGACAGGACTTGGTCTTCACTGATGTTAAGTGGTTTACATGCGGTAGTTGTCCCTTTAGGAAAGGCATTGTTTAACTTAACTGTGCTGCTATTGTTGACAACATTGACGCAGGTAAACCGCCAAGCGTAGCATTCTCCTCTGCTTGTTGTCGATGTAGCATTCATGTTAGTGGCACCGACCTCGAGTACGTGTTTTGCTGTAAGATGGTATATTAAACTTGATAAAAACCTTTGTCGCTGCAATACCAACAAATTACCTCCGTTTTATGAAAGTTTTGTTTTGAAGCGTGATCACAGACCGTGTATCAATGCACGCGTTTTTAGCCTCAACCCCAATGTGATTAATCTTTATTCATATATGGTAAATGGGTTATACTTGTATAGCGCTTTTCTACCTTCAAGGTACTCAAAGCGCTTTGACACTATTTCCACATTCACCCATTCATACACACATTCACACACTGATGGTGGGAGCTGCCATGCAAGGCCCTAACCACGACCCATCAGGAGCAAGGGTGAAGTGTCTTGCTCAAGGACACAACGGACGTGCCGAGGTTGGTAGAAGGTGGGGATTGAACCAGGAACCCCCCAGGTTGCTGGCACGGCCACTCTCCCAACTGCGGCACAGCCACTCTCCCCACTCTCCCTCATTCATATTTGATAACGCGATAATTTATTTTTATTAATCACATGTTAACGCATGTGGTTAATAACAATGAAAACACAACAGAAGTAAGATGAAGTTAGCTATCGAGACCCAACGGGAAAAAATAGGTTAAATAATATTTCTTTAAGTAATTACCTGAATGTGTCATCAACTAATTGTAATTGCTATTAAATACATAAATGTATTATTAAATGTGCCATTAATTTAATCAATATAAAACTATATATTAATTTAATAAAACTATATTTCATTATTTAATGATTTCTATATTTTATGAATTTAATTAATTGTTAATTTATTTAATTAATAACAAATTTACATATTTATTTTAAAATGTCATAATCATTTAAAATGTGTCCTATTTGGCCCTCCATACTTAACATGCTAACAGGAAGTAAGCCCTACCAGTGGTGCCAGGTTTGAGAGGGATGTACAAATACATGGGCAGGATGTCCAGAAGAAAGATGGCTGAGTAAAAAATAACATTTTCTGTGCTTGTTAAACTTTTCTAAAACACTATTACAAAGCTATCGATTTAATGAGATGTATTTACCCCCATATTGCATGTGTTCTGGACGTTCTGCATGTTTGCCCTTGTCGGCCACCATACAAATGTGTCATTATATTACGTTGCATTGCATTGTGTTCTTTGACCACGTGATACATGACATGTTTTGCACAACACTGCAGCAACAGAACCAATGTTGTAACAGCGGGAAGGATTAAACTGCTCAGTCACCATTACGGCAAACAGGATGTTCGCTGTTGACAACAGTACGGCAGGCATTACATGCACGCATTTCACACCAACAGCTGAGGAGAACAAGTTACCACCATTTTAAAGCGCATGCAGAGGTGGATGAAGCTGCCAGGTGCTGACCATTCTAATACTTCCAATGTGAATTTTAATAATTGATTGGTCAATTGGAGTTTATGTACCGTAAAAGTTGTTCAATAATAAGGTCTGCACTGCAAATGCATTGCCACTTGCCAAGATTGAACATTTTAATTCTAGAAATGTCCCAAGTTTTAATTTACTTATTTTTAGTCATTGACTAATCTTAATTTTAGCATGAATATTCATATTTTTCTAGTTTAGTTTAAACATTTTAGAACTGAGAAAATAACTATTATGATAAGATATTTTGGTTTTTCCCCATCTTGGCTGTTTTTTTGCAGTGTGCTCAATTGTTTTAAATGAGAAGTGCCATTACTTCATCAGAACTGAAGAAGGGAATTTAAATGTTATAATAATAATAACAATGAAATTGTATTTCAACTCTCTTTCTTTGAGTTTGCATAACACTTAAGGTGGCAAAGTTTGTGCTTTCTCTCATACGCTAACTCCCAACTAGCATGTTCACTTCATGGATCTTCACATCAATGCCTTGTTATCCAAACCCCAATTATTACATTTCTCGACAGACAAAACTGAAAGAAAAATGCACGTTCTCCATTGAGCTACTGTGTTTTCCTACATTTAAGTGATTTTGCTCATAAGCTGGGAGGGAGGGAGGGAGGAAGGGAGGAAGAGAGAGAGAGAGAGAGAGAGAGAGAGAGAGAGAGAGAGAGAGAGAGAGAGAGAGAGAGAGAGAGAGAGAGAGAGAGAGAGAGAGAGAGGTTGGAAAGTGGAGCGTTACTGCCCCCTGTGGTTAGACTTTATACTTGCAGTGTTGTCTTGTGCCTGTATACACCAGCAGGAGTGTGATAGTGTGTAAGTCTCTACTGACTGGTGCACGGGTGTCAAACTCTAGGCCCGGGGGCCAGATGTGGCCCTCTACTTCATTTTATTTGGCCCTCGAAAGCCTGGAAATAATATGTATCAATAAAGTACTGTAACTTTTCTTACTAAATGTATTATTTCTTTCTATTTTGGGAGAAAAAAATACATACGTACTCCATGTCATCGCAAATTATGCTAACTTAAATATTGTCTAATTATGCAAAAATATATTATCAAACATTCAAAGTATTTTTTAAATAGAAATAAATACTAATAATGATGATTTCAAAGCAAGTTATCCATCAATTTGTGCAATGTAAAAGTAGCAGTAGATTTCTTGGTAAAATTGTGAAAATGTACTATGGTTTTTGCAGCATTTTTCTCAAAATTAAAAAAACAGTACTTTTTTTTTACAGTAATAAACTGTGGTGCCGTTTTGGCATTTACAGTAAAACACAGACAAATCATACAGTTGTTGATTTGCGGTATTAAAAAAACAAACAAACTGGCAGCTCAGGTGCCAACATTTTACTGTAAAATTGCATTTTTTTTTAATTTACAGTAAAAAAAAAACAAATGTAAATTTTACAGTAAAATTCTGGCAACTGAGCTGCCTTTTTTTTTTTTTTTTTTTTTTACCATAAAAACAGCTGTAGTGTTTTTCCATTTACAGTAATACACACTACATTTTGAGGTGAAAACATTGCAACTTACCACATTTTAGTTTTTAAAAAATCTACTAATAAAATGCATAAAAACAATTGTGTGACAATAGTATCCACTTTTAGAAGCGGCCCTCTGGGGCCAAACATAACTGCGATGTGGCCCTCAGTGAAAATGACTTTGACACCTCTGGACGAGTGGGTCACGGGAAGAAAGGCGCAAAGTAAATTAAAACAAACTGCCTACGACCTTCTAAATATGTTTTCAGACATAATCAGAGCCCTCTAAACAGGAAATAACAGCCATATAGTAGTTCTGCTGTAGATTACAGTACTCAGTTGTAGTCCGGAGGACCCCCCCCAAGTGTCCTTGCTATGGTCGTCACCCGGCCACTACAACACGGCCACAACGTGAAAATACTTTGTCACATCCTAGTAGGGCTAGACAATTAAACCCATTTTAATTTCAATTTTGATTATGGCTTGTCACGATTATTAAAATATAATAATTGGAAGAAAAAAAAAAAGGTTAATGGGCAAATTCTGGAGCTAGTGACAGTGAAACTGATGAGAAGCAAATGAGTGAAAAAAGAGCATGTCTACTAGAAGTTTGGGATCTCACCATGGTTGCTACTTTTATTTGACACAGTGCAAGTATGCCTAATCAGTAATCACTAAACTCAATATAAGAAGGCATGTGATTTCCGGGTTCACGAAACTGTGACGGGAGTCACCCAATTGGCCAATAAAATGGATTCCGCTGATAAACGCCAAATAATATCAGTAAAATTGACATAAATGTTGGTAAAATGTTGTCCTTGTGAAGAGGAGAGACATTTATTTGGGGAAATAATTAGTCCGGTAGCGCTCATTTATTCCAGACACACTCAAACGCAGGCCGTCCTAAATGAAACAATGTCGAGACAGCCACATCTTATCTGCATGTGTTGTTGTGAACGACATCGTCGACGTTACATTAATCTACAAACAGTGGTCACAATTTGAGAGGTTCCCTCTTTTTCTTTTTCTTTTTAAAGCCTCGCTTCTTTACTGGTCAAGCTCACAGAACACTTTCCCCCTTCAAGAAAGTACCTTCCACAAGCATAATGTACTTAAAGCACTTATTGATATATTTACACAATTATTATGCTTTGACCTAAAATACTGCTCAAAATGTGTTGCGCCAATAAATGTGAGTTTTGCATTTAATTAAGAAACATTGTATTGAATTGTATTTTACACAAAAAGCACACACTCTACGGCAGACCTGGGCAAATTAAGGCCCGGGGGCCACATGCGGCCCGTTGAGCTTTTCAATCTGGCCCGCCGGACATTCCCAAATAATTTTTTTAGATGTTTAAGATGTAAAGTGTAGCTGCCATTGTGATGTGCAGTGATGTTTTCTAATGGCCGTAAGTCTTGAACTATACTAAGTCTTTCAATGGTTGGAATCTGCGCTTATGGATGATATACCAGTTACTATGGTAATCTAATTAGTTACTATGGTCATCTAATTAGTTACTATAGTCATCTAATTAGTTACTATGGTCATCTAAGTCACAGCAGCTCAGACGAGGCACCAAGCAATGTGGGTGGGAAGCGTTTCCACAGACGTTGAAGGAGATTTTCACAACAAAGTTCTAAAGCTTAGTGATGTGTAGAATAGAATAGAATAGAAAGTACTTTATTGATTCCTGGGGGGAATTCAGCAAATATCAGATGTATCAGATTGTAGGTGGGTTTATTTTGTACCCTTCACGTTCATATTTCACTGTTTATTGCATTTTTGTTGCGTTTCACTTGATTGTAAAATATGTCGACCGAAAGGGGGTGTGACGTTCATATTTTGTCAATATTTAGTGTTTTATCGTTCATAGAAAAATGTAAAATTCCATTACGTTTTTTTAAGGCGGTCTGTCATAACGTTTTTAGCATTCAATCAGACATTATTGTGAGGTTTTGTATTAGTGTTCCTAAAAATATATATACAGGCCCCCAGACACATTTTTTTCTCTAAATGTGGCCCCCGAGTCAAAATAATTGCCCAGGCCTGCTCTACGGTGTTAAAATAAGTGTAAAATCTAAAAAACTGCATTAAAAACAAACAGGAAAAAAATAATTTGATTGGTTTTTTTTTTATATTGCTATTTTTAAAATATATTGTTATTATTACTATTTTTACCAGTTTTTTTTTAACTATATCTAAAGTTGAGTTTTGGTTGTAAAATAAATACTCATGTTTTCAAATGAATTAACAATCTTGTAACTAATCGTGATTACAACATTAAACAACATAATCGTGATTATTATTTGTGACATAATCGTCCAGCCCTACATCCCAGGTAATTCCTCTAAGTTAGAACTAGGCTTCCATGTGCTAAAATCACGGGCGTAAGTTATTCCGCAAAAAGTTGGTCAAATTGAGAGTCGCAGCTACAACCATTAACCGTGTTGTTAGCGTTCTTTCTTCCTGATACGTCTCGTCTTTTGATATCGCTCGCGTCAAAGGTTCACCCATGTGGAGATGTGTTATTGACGAGGCAGGGGTTGTAGATGTAGTCCATCAAAAAGTTGTTGTACCAAATGTTGGTCAACTTGATTGACGGTTCAAGACGAGAAGATACCGTGAAGATTAGCCGCTGTGTTGTTGTTAGCGATGTTCACCCTCCACCCGTAAAGGACGCTTGCTTGGTGAATATCTTTATGGATCGACACAACATACTAGAAAATCACTAGAGTATTCCAATCTGAGATAAAATATTGGTCCGATATCATCAAAGAAGCAGAAAATCGATAATGGGCTTGCATCTAAAGTCTCCGACATAAGCTCCGTTACAAGCAGCCATGTTTACTTGTGCAAGCCGGACAACCAGTGAACATCTAAATGTCCTCATATAAGTAATACATTGGTATTTTTAAATTGGTATTTCTACACAACAGCTAAGCACACAATAGCACATAAGCTACACTCCCATAATAGGTGTGCTAGATTTCAAAATACATTGCTAAATAGATATTGTTTAAAACAGCACATTTGTTAATATAAAGAAGTATCAAATAATTATAGTTGCATATTATTTACAAGTCAAGTCAAGTCAAGTCAACTTTATTTATAGAGCACGTTTTCAACAACTTTTAAATTGAACCAAAGTGCTTTACAGGTTAAAAAGCATAGAGCAAAAAACTAAACAAAACAGAAAAAAACAAAAACAAACAAAGAACATAAACAATGAATGTGCTGAACAAGATAGTGCAAATGCAATACGGTAAAAGGGGTCGAATAAAATGTAATACAAAGTATCCAGTGACAAACGCATCTACATTATTCTACAAAACGCAAAACCAGTGAAGTTGGCACGTTGTGTAAATCGTAAATAAAAACAGAATACAATGATTTGCAAGTCCTTTTCAACTTATATTCAATTGAATAGACTGCAAAGACAAGATATTTAATGTTCGAACTGAGAAATTTCTTTTTTTTTTCCTAATAATCATTAACTTAGAATTTAATGGCAGCAACACAATGCAAAAAAGTTGGCACAGGGACATTGTTACCACTGTGTTACATGGCCTTTCCTTTTAACAACACTCAGTAAACGTTTGGAAACTGAGGAGACCTATTTTTGAAGCTTTTCAGGTGGAATTCTTTCCCATTCTTGCTTGATGTACAACTTAAGTTGTTCAATAGACCGGAGTCTCTGTTGTCGTATTTTAGGCTTCATATTGCGCCACATATTTTCAATGGGAGACAGGTCTGGACTACAGGCAGGCCAGTCTAGTACCCGCACGCTTTTACTATGAAGCCACGCTATTGTAACATGTGGCTTGGCATTGTCTTGCTGAAATAAGCAGGGGCGTCCATGATAACGTTGCTTGGATGGCAACATATATTGCTCCAAAACCTGTATGTACCTTTCAGCATTAATGGTGCCTTCACAGATGTGTAAGTTACCCATGTTTTGGGCACTAATACACCCCCATACCATCACAGATGCTGACTTTTGAAATTTGCGCCTAGAACAATCCGGATGGTTCTTTTCCTCTTTGGTCTTGGAGGACACGACGTTCACAGTTTCCAAAAACATTTTGAAATGGGAATTCGTCAGACCACGGAACACTTTTCCACTTTGCATCAGTGCATCTTAAATGAGCTCGGGCCCAGCGAAGCCGGCGGCGTTTCTGGGTGTTGCTGATAAATGGCTTTCGCTTTGCATATTAGAGTTTAAATTTGCACTTACAGATGTAGCGACCAACAGTAGTTACTGACAGTGGTTTTCTGAAGTGTTCCTGAGCCCATGTGGTGATATCCTTTACACACTGATGTCGCTTTTTGATGCAGTGCCGCCTGAGGGATCGAAGGTCCTTAATATCATCGCTTACGTGCAGTGATTTTCCCAGATTCTCTGAACCTCTTG
Organism: Nerophis lumbriciformis; assembly: GCF_033978685.3. Classification (NCBI taxonomy): domain Eukaryota; kingdom Metazoa; phylum Chordata; class Actinopteri; order Syngnathiformes; family Syngnathidae; genus Nerophis; species Nerophis lumbriciformis. The sequence goes on along the minus strand of NC_084559.2, from coordinate 35,131,126 downwards.
ATGATATTACGGACCATAGATGGTGAAATCCCTAAATTCCTGGCAATAGCTCGTTGAGAAATGTTGTTCTCAAACTGTTGGACAATTTTCTCACGCATTTGTTCACAAAGTGGTGACCCTCGCCCTATCCTTGTTTGTGAATGACTGAGCATTTCATGCATGCTGATTTTATACCCAATCATGGTACCCACCTGTTCCTAATTAGCCTGTTCACCTGTGGGATGTTCCAAATAAGTGTTTGATAAGCATTCCTCAACTTTCTCAGTCTTTTTTGCCACTTGTGCCAACTTTTTTGAAACATGTTGCAGGCATCGAATTCCAAATGAGCTAAAATTTGCAGAAAATAACGTTTTCCAGTTCGAACATTAAATATCTTGTCTTTGCAGTGTAGGTTGAAAAGGATTTGCAAATCATTGTATTCTGTTTTTATTTATGATTTACACAACGTGCCAACTTCACTGGTTTTGGGTTTTGTACTTTCTGGGTCATGAATTTGTTTTAAAGAAGTTTTGTGACGACGAGGCGTCACCAAGAAAATGTGTTTCACTCCAATTCAAAACATACATCTGTCAAACAGTTATTGTTTTTCATACCAACCATTTTTCTCTGAGTAATTTGATCTGATGAAGCTTTTTCCAACAGTCCACACTACAAAATGATAAAAGTATGTACTGCGATATCGTATTGGGTTAATATCGGTATCGGGCAAAACTGAAAAGACGAAAATAATACCTAAGTTAACACTTAATTATGCTGAAAATATGCAGAATATTATTTAAAAAAAGCTGCCATGTACTGAAGTCGCAATATTTTAAGCACAATGTGGCGAGGGTGGACTGGATTTCTTTTGTGAAAGGTGGCCGTTGTCATTAATTACTGGCGAGAGGACAAATCACATTAAATAGATGTCACGTCTGGGCTAATGTAGGCCGTAAATGTGAATATGTCCACTTCACGCATGTTATGGGCTTGTATAGTATTGATTACTAAACAAGTCTCAGAATTTTGAACTTCCAAATATTTCCAACATACAGTGCATCCGGAAAGTATTCACATTGCTTCTCTTTTTCCACATTTTGTTATGTTACAGCCTTATTCCACATTGAAAAATATTATATTTTTATATCCAAAATTCCCATATTGACCATGTGAAAAGGTGTTTTATTTTTTTGCAAATGCATTATAAAATAAATAAAAAACATGTCCATAAGTATTCACAGCCTTTGCTCAATACTTTGTTGATGCACCTTTGGTAGCAAATACAACAATGTAGGGAAACATCCTGGGTGAAAACTAACATGTCCCATCCAACCTGATGGAGTTTGAGAGGTGCTGCAAATAAAAATGTGATGCTCGTGGCACCGTTTTCAAAACGACTTGAAGCTGTAATTGCTGCCAAAGGTGTATCAACAAAATATTAAGAAAAGGGTCTGAATACTTATGAAAATGTGTTTTTTTTTCAGTTTTAATAAATTTTCTAAATTTAAAAATAAATAAATCACATTGTCATTATGGTATTGTATGTAGAATTTTGAGGACAACAATTAATTTATGCCATTTTGGAATAAGGCTGTAACATAACAAAATGTGGAAAAAGTGAAACGCTGTTAATACCTTCTGGATGCACTTAGGGTTATTTTTATCTGGATGAATGCTTTCTGGCCTTGTTCACAATTCCGATTTTTTTGCCCATATGTGACCTGTATTGGATTTTTTCCTGTCAGTGTGAACAGTGCAATTACACATTTTTCATTTCCGACCCAGGCCTCTTTCATATGTGGATATAAATTGGATATACCGTATATGCGATGTGTCCTCAATGTGAACACTCCCACACTCAGGTCGCATTCTTCCGATCAGAACGTCATTAAAAAGCGATCAGCGTCGTAATTAGTCGCCAAAGTAGACCGTTACAAGATAAATAGTTGACAACGTAGCAGAAAACAGGTGAAAATCATAACTTTCAGCAACTCACGTGAAACTTCCACCATTACTGACTCCGACTGCTCGCTCTTCAAGCAGACATCGAAGCAAAATATCCAGTAAAACTGCGAGAGCCAAAATACTAGTCCTCTTCCTTCTTAATCTTCTCCGCCCTATGTGTCAAAGTCATGTGCCGCGGGCTGGATGACTGAATTATCTATGGCCCCCGGGATGATATTTGAGTAGTATTAGAACTGGCCCACAGGCCACAGCCGTGTGCTGCTGTTTTGCACGCACCAATACTTCATCAGTGTTGGTGCTAGGAATTTTCAAAACGGGGTCCCAGGGACCCCATCAAGTCATAAAAATTGGGTCTCACATAACATTTTTTGGGTCCCACTTTTTTGTAACCGTTTTGAAAACAAATATAAATTAAATGCATTATCCTGTTATATCTCACATTCTATATTGTGTTTTGGAGAAAGGTTGTCATAAACGCTACTTAAATAATTTAAAAAAATAATACAAAAGAAAACACATTTTTATGCATGTATTCAGTTATAAACATTCATTCACTTTCTTCTTTCCTTCATGGATCTAAACTTTACCGCTGCCGATGTTTTTTTCTATATTTTTATTGTAATATTTTTAGAATGTGTTTGTTCTATTTTTGGCCAAAGTAAGACAAAGTAAACAATCTGAAGTTGTCTTTATTTTTTTTTGTCTTAATGCCATGATTTTAATAGTCCGGCACATATTTTCCTCCATGCGGTCCCTGGGCTAAAATACGTTTGACACACCTGTATCAACGTGCAATAATTCTGCTCAGAAAATGTTGAATTTGATTGGCCAAAATCCTTGAAATTGCCACAAATGCGCCAACACTGAGACCGACTGGAGTGGAAGCCATGTTTGCTTCCGTAAACACTGCTGAGCGTGCGATGTCATGACGTCATGTCCGCATGCGGATCAGATTACATTCACATTAGACATCCATCCATCCATCCATTTTCTACCGCTTATTCCCTTTGGGGTCGCGGGGGGCGCTGGAGCCTATCTCAGCTGCACTCGGGCGGAAGGCGGGGTACACCCTGGACAAGTCGCCACCTCATCGCAGGGCCAACACAGATAGACAGACAACATTCACACTCACATTCACACACTAGGGACCATTTAGTGTTGCCAATCAACCTATCCCCAGGTGCATGTCTTTGGAGGTGGGAGGAAGCCGGAGTACCCGGAGGGAACCCACGCAGTCACGGGGAGAACATGCAAACTCCACACAGAAAGATCCAGAGCCCGGGATTGAACCCAAGACTACTCAGGACCTTCGTATTGTGAGGCAGATGCACTAACCCCTCTTCCACCGTGCTGCCCCTCACATTAGACATTGCATTTTATTTTGTAATGTGAACGGCCACTAAAAAAATCGGATTTGACCAAAAAAAATCTGAACTGGACATCCGATCCTGCAGTGTGAACGTACTCTCAGCAAAACAAACGACTCGAGTTTCCTTCAATCTGCAACAATGAAAACCCATTTGCGACCTCATCCGTTCATGGCTAAGCGCGGTATTATCCCCCAAAAAAAGAAGAAAAAAAAAGATCTTGCACATGGTTGTGTTGCATCCCTGTCCTAGACCTTGTCCTGGTGTTGCATCACCCTCAGACACTCATAAAGATGAAGAACAATAGGGACTAGCAAAAGACTAGAAGGCCGATGGCCTAAGAAAGACTCAAAGAATGTTTCAGTGTGCTGAAAGAGGCTCAGAAGGGGCAAATAGCCACACACACACACACACACACACACACACACACACACACACACACACACACACACACACGGAGATGTGGCTGGGCGCCTGGCCAGATGCTCAGAGAGAAGGAAACTCACATTCTTGTGATGGGGAGTCATCCAGTATCAGGTTCCATAGACTGACTGAAGCTGGAGCCCCCTTAACACACACACACAAACACGCACACACACACACACACACACACACATACACACACACGCACACACACAAAGGAACCGACATGGGGGCACACATACTTGTGGCCCCTTCAAAGTGAGCTGACTGCATGAAAACACCAGTGCCTCCATTAATCTTGGCAGATCTTTTTTGGAGTGTCTGGTATTTGCGCGGCTTTGTCAGACTGGTTTTATTTGCATCAGTGCGGAATGAGACTGGAGGAATGTGTATTTTTGTACAGGTACACAGATCACAGGAGGGGATAAAAATGTGATGTCAGTGTCCGCCAACATGTCATTGTAGTCAGGAAACATAACACATTTTTTGGGGGGCACCATAAATGGTTATAAGACTGATTTGACTTCATTGAAAGTTCCTCAGATTGACCTCTTCCAAGGTTAAAGAATCCACTAAAATATGTTCTTATATACAAAACCCACAACGGGGGAAGTTGGCACGTTGTGTAATTCGTAAATAAAAACAGAACACAGTGATTTGCAAATCCTTTTCAACTTATATTCAATTGAATAGACTGCAAAGACCAGATATTTAATGTTTGAACTGAGAAACTTAATTTTTTTTTGCAAATAATCATTAACTTAGAATTTAATGGCAGCAACACATTGTAAAAAAAGTTGGCAAAGGGGCATTTTTACCACTGTGTTACATGGCCTTTCCTTTTAACAACACTCAGTAAATGTTTGGGAACTGAGGACACCTATTTTTGAAGCTTTTCAGGTGGAATTCTTTCTCATTCTTGCTTGATGTACACCTTAAGTTGTTCAACAGTCCCGGGTCTCCATTGTGGTATTTTAGGCTTCATATTGCGCCACACATTTTCAATGGGAGACAGGTCTGGACTACAGGCAGGCCAGTCTAGTACCTGCACTCTTTTACTATGAAGCCACGCTGTTGTAACACGTGGCTTGGCATTGTCTTGCTGAAATAAGCAGGGGTGTCCATGAAAAACACGCTGCTTGGATGGCAACATATGTTGCTCCAAAACCTGTATGTACCTGTGGAGGGGGGCGTGGCCTGCGGGCCTGCCGCGGAATGGGGTGTGCCAAGGCCGGCCTCGAAGACAGCGACAGGTGTGTAAATGGCCCAGGTGGGCCTTGTTATCTAATCACCTGTCGCCTTTATTAGCAGCAGCCGGGATGAGACACGTTGTTGGAGCTGGAGTGGGAGCGAGAGAGAGCGAGCGAGAAACGGACGCAAACAGACACCTTGCTGGAAAGTAGTGATGGGTTGATGAGGCGTCATAAAGCGTTTTGACACATTGCGAAACTGTATTGATACGGTGTCGATACTGTGTCACTAAATACTGACATCTGCTGGACATTAAAAATCCCTACAGGCAACCTATGGACCGACTCAACTGACACTGATTTTATGACCTAGTATATACAATAATATAAACCAAGTCATTGTATTTCATTTAGGATTATTTCATAACTTCATTTAAATAAAAATATATTTTTTTATCTTTTTTAGATACAGTCAATAAATAATGAGAACATGTATCATAACATGGAAATCTAAGAGAACGTGTTGTGAAAGAGGATGCTTGTGGACTGGGAAATTATTTATTTATTTTTTTACACATTTTTATTAAAAAAAAAAAAAACAGTTTTTCCAACGTATTCAATTTTAGACGCTTTCTCTTCTTAGTTATTATTTCTCCGGCTGAAGAAAAGACCCGCTCACAGGGCACAGAGGAGGCGTCAGTGCGACACAGTTTGCGTATCGGTCACGTGACCAAAACAGCTCATGATCGGTCACGTGACTTTCTAAAAGCGGTACGCGCACCGACACAGGGTTTTGCTCTATGAGCTTGACGCATGCGCCGATGCATCGGTGTTGCCGGACCCATCCCTACTGGAAAGCAAAAGACTGGCACGATTATATGACAATAAAACAGTGTTATACCCTCAATCCTGGGCTCTCCTGGCAGTGTGTGGTGGTCTGCAGAACCCACTAGAAGGCATCCTCTACAGTACCTTACAGCATTATTGGTACCTTCACAAATGTGTAAGTTACCCATGCCTTGGGCACTAATACACCCCCATACCATCACAGATGCTGGCTTTTCAACTTTGCGCCTATAACAATCCGGATGGTTCTTTTCCTCTTTGGTCCAGAGGACACGACATCCACAGTCTCCAAAAACTATTTGAAATGTGGACTCTTCAAACCACAGAACACTTTTCCACTTTGCGTTGTTGATAAATGGCTTTGGCTTTGCACAGTAGAGTTTTAACTTGCACTTACAGATGTAGCGACCAACTGTAGTTACTGACAGTGGGTTTCTGAAGTGTTCCTGAGCCCATGTGGTGATATCCTTACACACTGATGTCGCTTGTTGATGCAGTACAGCCTGAGGGATCGAAGGTCACAGGTTTAGCTGCTTACGTGCAGTGATTTCTCCAAATTCTCTGAACCCTTTGATGATATTACGGACCATAGATGGTGAAATCCCTAAATTATTTGCAATAGCTGTTTGAGAAAGGTTTTTCTTAAACTGTTCAATAATTTGCTCACGCATTTGTTGACGAAGTGGTGACCCTCGCCCCATCCTTGTTTGTGAATGACTGAGCATTTCATGGAATCTACTTTTATACCCAATCATGGCAACCACCTGTTCCCAATTTGCCTGTTCACCTGTGGGATGTTCCAAATAAGTGTTTGGTGAGCATTCCTCAACTTTATCAGTATTCATTGCCACCTTTCCCAACTTCTCTGTCACGTGTTGCTGGCATCAAATTCTAAAGTTAATGATTATTTGCAAAAAAAAAAAGTTTATCAGTTTGAACATCAAATATGTTGTCTTTGTTGCATATTCAACTGAATATGGGTTGAAAATGATTTGCAAATCATTGTATTCCGTTTATATTTACATCTAACACAATTTCCCAACTCATATGGAAACGGGGTTTGTATATATATATATATATATATATATATATATATATATATATATATATATATATATATATATATATATATATTAAATAAAACCAATGGCTTATCGATAAGCCATTTTTTATTTAGTTATATATTACAACGCCAAAATAGGCCTAACAACGCCAATGGTCGTAAATCTGTAGCACTTTGAGATTTGGAATCAAATGTTGATTACAAATACAATCTATTATATAAATAAATTATATATATATATATATATATATATATATATATATATATATATATATATATATATATATATATATATATATATATATATATATATATGTCTTAATAAGGTTATCCAAAAAATAGTGCTCGATACCGTAGTAGAGCGCAATATATGTATGTGTGGGAAAAAAAATCACAAGACTATTTCATCTCTACAGGCCTGTTTCATGAGGGGGGGTACCCTCAATCATCAGGAGATTCCTGATGATTGAGGGTACCCCCCCTCATGAAACAGGCCTGTAGAGATGAAATAGTCTTGTGATTTTTTTCCCACACATACATATATATATATATATATATATATATATATATATATATATATATATATATATATATATATATATATACCTCCTTACGTAACATCACCAGAATGATTGACAATTAGGAGGACCAATAGTAAACATGATCCAACCAGAAATAAATAAAACAAATGGCTTATCGATAAGCCATTTAAAAAAAAAAATTGTTTTAATATTTATTTATATGTATCATTAATCTCCTACTCACCTTTCCAGTAGAGGCTCCTCTGCCCTGACTCCTACAGGTCAATAGGGGTTGTGGAGTGATTATTATTATTATTATCTACTGATGATAGTCATACATGAATGAGCTCAGCTCCTGTTCTCCCCCATGTGTACTGTAAAGTGAGAAACAGCTGATGCTCCAGAAGGAAGTAACCCCAAAGATAGCAAATGGTAAAAAAAAGAGAGCACATTTAACTTTATAAATAACCAGGACCTCCATGATGCATTGCAGGCTAACTAGCTAACTAAGTAGCAGCATTGTTTTGAGCGGGAATGTAACTTTTTGTAAAACACAAACCTGGTGTAAAGTGGAGCTAATACATTTTACTACAAGCAGTGATGAATACGTACTGTCTTGAAATTTTTTTTCTTATGTCCATTTTGCATCCGTTCACGTTCTTGTTCTGCAGTGCTGTGTGCTAATGTGCTTCGTACACCTGCAGGACCGCAAGCAAGGTCACAGAGAAAATGCGGACTGGATTTTGAGTGATGTGGGCATTTTCTATATGAACAAGTCCAAGGACCGCAAGCAAGGTCGCAGAGAAAATGCAGACTGGATTTTGAGTGATGTGTGCATTTTCTATATGAACAAGTGGAATGGATTGGATACAGACGCATTAAAGGGGCTCTCTACCATACGCTATGAAGTGAGGGGAAACTGAGTATATAATGACAGGTTAAATGATTATTTATTTAAACTCATATTCGGGCCACTTTATAATGAATATGTCGGCATGTATTTGTAAAAAAATAAATAAATAAACAAATAAATAAATAAACAAACACCAAATTATTTAGGGGGGCTTAAGAATATTTTAGGGGGGCTTGAGCCAATGGGTAAAATGTCTCTTCTTTAGTTTTGGGCGTACATTAGGCTGCTAAGCATGCTCTACTTATATTCACCAGTATAACCATTGCTAGCGTTGGTTGTAGTTGGTTTTAGTCTTTGTTTTCTGATAGTACTGACAATAGCCATATGATTGCCATTTGTTGTGATATTGTACACAGGCATGGCATACTTCTTCCTGAAAACAGCCTAATTTCTGTGTAAAATGGAGTAGCCCAGTCGACCGAGCTGGATTTGGCTGCGTATCTGGCAAAGTTAGTCAGGTAGAGGAGGAGGGGATTACAGAATTATTACACATTGCTCCTTTAATGATAGTGACACTACACTTTCAGAGCATATCCCTCCAAAAGATTAATATTTGTGTAAATGTAATTATTCTAAACCACATCTTACCTCATAACTGATATTAGTAATTGTTTCCTTGATAATAAAAAAAGAGCATTTTGAAAGACTCTTAGTATGGAACGGCTCGTCAAGATCTGACTCCCTTCAAAGGGCCATACATCCCATCTCTAGTGCCGCGACCCACTAGTGTGCTGTGAGAGATAGTAATGTGTGGCGTGGAAATGTTGTCCATTTCCTTTAAATGGTAAAAAAAAAAAAAAAAATCCATTTACTGCAAATAAGTATTTTGACAGCTTGTGCCTTTGATTGCAGTTAAATACTCGTCCACTAGATGGCAGCAGTTAGCTCAGAGCATTGTTGGTCATGTAATATACTTTCTGAATTTAGAATCACAGAGGTCGCAGTGACACGTGTGGATAAATATCTAAAAAAGCAAACGAAACAACTCAACTGGGCTGCTAAGAAGACGTTTGTGTGCATCAGCAGCAAAAGAAAGGACCAATGCCCCACTCACCGCAGAACTGAGGAAGCTGCACCCTAGCAAAGTTGCAGGTCCAGATACAGTGCATCTTTAACCTGGACTTGGAGCAGATGACTGTCCCGCAGCCGTGGAAGACTTCCTGTATCGTTACAGTCACCAAGGGACCGCATCCTGGCGAGATGAATGACTTGAGGCCGGTCGCCCTGACGTCGCATGTGGTGAACGACCGTTGCTCAATTCTCCGAGACCGCAGACCCACCACGCCCTCGACCCTTTGCATACCGCGAGTGGGAGTTGAGGATGCCATCATTTTCTTACTCAACTGATCTCGTTCTCACCTGGTCAAAGGCGGTGGTGCTGTGAGGATCATCCATCAATCCATTGTCTACCGCTTGTCCCTTTCGGGGTCACGGGGGTTGTTGGAGCCTATCTCAGCTGCATTCGGGCGGAGGGCGGCGTAAACCCTGGACACGTCGCCACCTCATCGCAGGGCCAACACAGATAGACAGACAACATTCACACTCACATTCACACACGAGGGCCAATTTAGTGTTGCCAATCAACCTATCCCCAGGTGCATGTCTTTGAAGGTGGGAGGAAGCCTGAGTACCCGGAGGGAACCCACGCAGTCACGGGGAGAACATGCAAACTCCACACAGAAAGATCCCGAGCCCGGGATTGAACCCAGGACCTTCGTATTGTGAGGCACATGCACTGTCAGACATGTGAAATCCATCCATCCATCCATCCATTTTCTACCGCTTGTCCCTTTTGTGGTAGCGGGGGTGCTGGAGCCTATCTCAGCTGCATTCGGGTGGAAGGCGGGTAAAATTCAGGGCGGAAATTTGCGTTTTTTAACACATCCATTTTTGCATCAAAATATCACTTCAAGTTTTACGATCTAAGCAAAATTAGTTGAATGTTCGCCCTTAGCCGTACGTACTTACTGTTCCTCTTGCCTAAACGCTGCACTGGGTTGCAGGACAAGCTAGCAGGGTTAGCAGCAAAGTAGACAGCCGTCATCGTTGTGGCTCTGATAGCGGACAGAGGCAACAACAAGTAGGCTAGCTCGACGGTGTGCCGACGAGCAAGCTTGTTTGGGCGCTCCAAAATAAAGGGAAGTAAAAAAGTTAGGACCATGGTTCATTAAGAGCACCGAAACAAGCTTGCTAGTTGGCTAACCATCTAGCTAGCTTACTTGCTGTCGCCTCCGTTCGCTCTAAGAGGCACAACTTTGACATCTGTCTACTTTGCTGCTAATCATTTGTGGACGATTACAGTTATTTCCGAACCAGTTGTAGTTCTATTAGTGCTGGGGCCAAAAGTGCGGAGGCTTCAATATACAAACATACACATACACATACTGTACATATACATTCACTGTACAAACACATATACACATTCTGTACATATACAAGTACATATGCATACTTACACTCATGCACATAATCACGTTTCATCAAACATATATTAACGTTGTTGCCCTAGGGTAAACTGGGTGTAACACATGGCACACTGACAAAGCTTAACCTATTGTGACTATAACAATCTACAAGGTTAATGTAGGTTGCTTCTCTTTCTCCCCCTCCATTTTTCTGCATTCTTTCGTATCTCAAGTTATCATTACGTATATGTATTGTTGCATTTAAACAACTGTATTGTTGATAATAAAGGTAAATTATTGGTATTGTTCATTATCAATAGCGCTATTTCTATTGGTATTTGTATTGATCCATTTGTAGTGTAATAATGCTCATTGTCATTTCTGTATTATTTTTTATTTTTCGCTAACTGCTTATTTGCTATTACTTTTACCATCATATTTGTACATGTCATATTTGCTGATGTTGCTCTATTGTTGTTGTTGTTGTTGTTTGCTGTTGTTGTTTTTGTCTCTCTGTCTAATCCCCCTCTTGTCCCCACAATTTCCCCCTCTGTCTTCTTTTTTTTTCTCTTTCTATCCCCTCCTGCTCCGGCCCGGCTGCACTAAATGATAATATAAATACATTTAATAAAGTCAAATACAAATAAGGCAACAAGAGAAGTATCCTACACTTCTCTTTTGTAAAGTAAATCTGAACAGCCGACATGGGCATCTACATCAACTATATGATTTGCCTGAGAAGCTGGACAGGACATAAAAAAAAAAATAAAAAAAAATAAAAATAAAAAATAAAAAAAAAAGTGCGGAGGCTTCGTGTCCGAAACACACGTATCGAGGTTTGCTTCATTTAAGGGAGGAGCCGGAAATGATGACGTGTGAAGCCTCGTTGCCACGTTGTACCACGTGACCGCTTCTGGCACGCATGTACCACGTGACTGTTTCGGGACGCGTTTCAGATTTGTCAGGAGCGACAACTCATAAACCGCCCAATCTCCCTTGAAAATGTCACCTTTGTAGTCATGTGATCAGTTCGGAAAATGGATAGAGAAGAGAAATAGTGTTTTAAAATGCCGCTAGATTCAAGTAAAAGACTACAAACTACTAAATCCATCCATCCTGATATCATTTCGTCATCAGAAGTTTGTGGCACAATGGTTTGCGCGTTCGTCTTTTATTCTACAAGACCTTGGTTCGATTCTTGGCAACGCCATTTACAAATATGTTTTTTCCCTGTAAAAGTCACATTTATCTAAGTAAGGCATTATGTATGTGTTTATTATTTTTAACCAGCTACCAGAAATCAATAGCTGGATATTGAAGAGGTTTTGTCAAAAAAAGGAAAAAAAAGGAAAAAAAAAAGGAATCGCCTAAAACTAAAACTAAATCTAAAAATGTATTAACTCTCCTCTGTTCTGTACATCATGGTCCAAGTTACATTATATTGTCATATTCCTCTTTATGCCATTTCTTCCAGGTGACAGAAAAACATTATACAACCTGCCCTATTAATATGATTCTACAATGTTGGCAAAATACAAACACACAATATATGTACGTACATATATAACACATAAAACGTATTTTAATATGCTTTGTTGATTTAACTAGCAAAGCCATTTCGTCAAACATTTATTGTGTCATTTCAAAGAGCCATAATAGACGCAACATTTCAATGCATCACACATTATGTGGTTAAGATGCAGCTGTTTGTAATTATACATTTGACCAGCAGGCGGAGTCTTGTGCCGAAGCATGTATTGAATTGGCTCAGGTGGTTCAATGCCTCACTCGAACCACCTGATCCTTAACTCCACCAAGACCAGAGGAATGATAGTGGACTTCAGGAGAACCAGGTAGGACCTACAACCGGTTTTCATTGAAGGTGCACACCTACAAATACCTGGGGGTGCTACGGGATTATAAACTGGATTGGACTGTCAACACAGATGCTCTGCATATTTGATCTGATACTACATATTAAATATTTGGCCTATAACTTAAACTTTATGTAGACTGCATCAGTCCTGCGGTCTTCTTCTTCGTTTGTTTACCTCCAGGCCCAAGTCCGTATACATCTACTTCCAGGTACACGTGGTGTCTCAAGTGGATTCCAAAAAACTAGTTCACATTCCCGTTAGAAGTTTTGTCCATTTCCCAATTGTGCACAAAATTGGAAACTGGTAAAAGGATTTGTTATCGTTTTTTTTCATTTGGGTCTGGAAACAAATACAGTTGACCTTTGATTTACAAACTTAACTGGTTCTTGAACAGGGTTCATACATTGAAAAGTTTGGATAGTGAAGCAATTTTCTCCATAAGAAACAATGTAAATATGAATATTGGGTTCCAGCATTTTTTTAGTGATGGTTTGTACATATGAACACGATAAAAAAATTATATTCAGTACTGTATATCAAACAAAGAGGTGATGGATCGCTTTATTAAAAATCCGCAACAACAACTACAAGCTAAACTGTCATTTATGCGCTGCGGAACAACATGCTTTTTGATGACGTTTAATCATTGTCGGGTTCTGACATTGATTTGACAGATTTCCCTACCAACTACGGGGACCCAATGTTCGACATTAACGTTGTCTCAGTTGACAAAAATTTCCCAACCAATATTCTACAACACAAATACAACGTTGAAACAACTTGTTTTGAGCATTGGAATGTGCTAATTTTCTAGCCAACACAGTAAATCCAATGTTAGCCATCGACTTTGCCTCAGTTTACGAATACAACTATTTTGCAATGTTGTTTCAAAGTCAGTTTAAAAGGACCATCCATCCATCCTCATCGCAGGGCTTGTTGTATCAATGTCTTAAGCCGATTGTAGAGTACAATGTACTGTAGGTATGTACCATAAATTCCGGACTATAGGCTACTACTTTTTTCCTACGCTTTGGACCCCGGGGATAACAAAACCGTGCAGCTAATTTGTGTATTTGTTATTTGTTGACGGTCATAATACAATAGTAAAAAAAAAACAGGCAAACACACTGATAAGGTGTGTTATTGTGTGTGCTCAACAGTCCCGTGTGTGATGTGTGTAGAAATGTTTTCATGCATATTTGTATGTGATATTGCAATGTAATGTAGCAAGCGTCTTTAGCATCAGCTAATATGCTAACACGTTTACGAGTGTCTGTTTTAGTATTATTACCCTACAATGGCGATATTTTTGTATTATTTCAGTTTAATAAACTCCTGTGAATTCACCAAAACGTCACCGTGGAGTTATTGAGTCTATTAAGCTGATTGAAAAGCAGGCTTCGCAGCTCGTGGGTCCATGATGATGACTTCTGTTTTGTTTGATCAGCCGTTTCCCTGCAGCGTTACAGGCAGCGTTTGGAAACAATTCATGTATTTAAATAAACATTAAAAAAAATATTTCTGTGTAAATAACTTATTTCATATATATCTGGGGTTAATAGTCGAGTGCGGCTAATATATGGAATATTTCTTTTCTCCTAAAATGTAAATAAATATACATATATAAATATATATATATATATATATATATATATATATATATATATATATATATATATATATATATATATATATATATACACATATACATATACATATATATATATACAAATATGTATATATATATAAATATGTATGTATATATAAAAATATATATGTATATACAGTATATATGTATGTATATATAAATAAATATGTATATATATATATATATATATAAATATATTTATAAATAAAGTTGCATGTATATACATACAAATATTTATATATGTATATATATATACATACATATTTATTTATAATTATATTTATATATATATATACATACAAATGTATTTATATACAGTATATATATATATATAATATATATATATAAATATGTATTTATATATGTATGTATATATATATATATATATATATATATATATATATATATATATATATATATATATATATATATAACTATATTTATATATCAATCAATCAATCAATGTTTATTTATATAACCCTAAATCACAAGTGTCTCAAAGGGCTGCACAAGCCATAACGACATCCTCGGTACAGAGCCCACATAAGGTGGGATTTCGATGTGAATGACTATGAGAAAACCTTGGAGAGGACCGCATATGTGGGTAACCCCCCCTCTAGGGTAGACCGAAAGCAATGGATGTCGAGTGGGTCTGACATAGTATTGTGAAAGTCCAGTCCATAGTGGATCTAACATATTAGTGAAAGTCCAGTCCATAGCTATATACGCTATTTATATATACATTATTTATTTTTAAATATATTTATATATATACATACATATTTATATATATATATATATATATATATATATATATATGGTTCTCGCCCGGAAAAGGGTGGAGTGCCATCTCCGGGTTGGGGAGGAGATCTTGCCCCAAGTGGAGGAGTTCAAGAACCTCGGAGTCTTGTTCACGAGTAAGGGAAGAGTGGATCGTGAGATCGACAGGCGGATCGGTGCGGCGTCTTCAGTAATGCGGACGCTGTATCGATCCGTTGTGGTGAAGAAGGAGCTGAGCCGGAAGGCAAAGCTCTCAATTTACCGGTCGATCTACGTTCCCATCCTCACCTATGGTCACGAGCTTTGGGTTATGACCGAAAGGACAAGATCACGGGTACAAGCGGCTGATATGAGTTTCCTCCGCCGGGTGGCGGGGCTCTCCCTTAGAGATAGGGTGAGAAGCTCTGTCATCCGGGGGGAGCTCAAAGTAAAGCCGCTGCTCCTCCACATCGAGAGGAGCCAGATGAGGTGGTTCGGGCATCTGTTCAGGATGCCACCCGACCGGTAGGAGGCCGCAGGGAAGACCCAGGACACGTTGGGAAGACTATGTCTCCCGGCTGGCCTGGGAACGCCTCGGGATCCCCCGGGAGGAGCTGGACAAAGTGGCTGGGGAGAGGGAAGTCTGGGCTTCCCTGCTTAGGCTGCTGCCCCCGCGACCCGACCTCGGATAAGCGGAAGAAGATGGATGGATGGATGGATGGATGGATATATATATATATATATATATATATATATATATATATATATATATATATATATATATATATATATATATATTTATATATGTATAATTATTTATATATATATATATATATATATATATATATATATATATATATATATATATATATATATATATATATATATATACATACATATTTATTCATATATAAATGTATTTATAGATTTATACACCGGTAGAAAAATGGATGGATGGATTATTTTTTAATTTTTTTAAAAATTGTATTTGTTACTTTAAATGCAGTTGGCTTTCGGTTCCGGCCAAATTATTTTTAGCCCAATACGGCCCTCGAGTCAAACATTTTGGACATCCCTGCTTTATTGTAAAGGTAAATAATAGGTAAAAATATGTGTGCTTTCAACCAGAAAGGCTCTGGTTGCCAACAATCTTTCGCAACATAACTTAAAATCTTGACTTGAAGATCTTTGTGAACATATGACATAGTATGTGTGAGTCACTTTTCAGGGAGACAATACAGTAAACATTGATTGATGTTTCACACCTGTCACAATTTGTGACTGAATGTAACCGAGCAAAAATGACTTACGTGTTTGTTTTTTCTGACAGAGATGACGGTTTGAAGAAGGAAACGCTTCAAGAAGAGAAAAAAAAAAGTGACTTTTTTCCTTGATGCGTGTAGGCTGCTCGCTTGAAGTGACTTGGGTGGGGCAGAGATGTGACAGACTTAAGGAAAAGTAAAGGTGGGTGGAGGGAGTGGGACTTCCCTTTAAAAGGCCGGGCTTTAAAAAGTATTTTCTTGAAGAATCATCAGCAAGCCATGCAGATGTTGACCATTTGAACATATGCCAGGACCACTTCTTACAAAGGTAAGAGAAGGAAGATAATCAAATTCTCCATTTAGGTAAATACCCAACAATAAGTTAAAATGAAATCATTCTGTATTTCAGAAAATATCTTTATTATTGACATATTTGTGTTGAACAATTAATTTTTTTGTTTCAAAAAGTCTGCCTTTAAAGAGGTGTGGTGCATGTTGGTCTACAGCGGAGCAGTAATCTTAATGTAATTATGGTTAATATAGCTATAATTTTATCAAATGTATTTAAAATCAACAAAGTCCTGCCAATTCAACAATGTTGAACTTATGACATTAATACCTATCAGTGTCGATTAAATTGTGCTTTGCTGGCGTTTTTAAATTACGTATTTGTGCAGGTGTACTACCTTTTGATGATTTATTTGTCAATGAGGGTAAAGTGACAATTATCCAAGGACAGATCATGTGTGAATAGCCTGAGGACAGGAAGGGATCTCTTCATCAGCCAACCACATGAGTGCGTTTTGAAAATGACAAGGCAGCAGATTTCTAATTGATTCTGCAGGAACTGCAACCCCTCATGGCCAACTCCAACCTGAAGACTCAAATCAATGAGAAGGACGGCGAGGCCGCCGTGCAGACGACCCCAACCACAAGCCTGCGGAAGGCTAAGGCCCACTTCCTGAAGGGGGTCTCATACTTCGCTGGAGACATGCCACTGTTTGCCAAATGGATGGAAAGTAAGTTCACACTAATCGTTGACAGTAAAAAAAAAAAAAAAAATAGGGATAATTATTCATTTGATTAAAACATTTTACAGTTTTTTCCAATTGCTTGCACACTAAATTTTAAGTTTTCACACAGTTAAGCAAAACCACTGTGCAGATTTGCCTAACATTAGGCATAGACTCTGCTTCACAGTTGTTTGCTAAATATTCCACACTATGCTTTACACACACCTTCCTATCTTGCACATGTGATGTGGATGAGATACTATAAGGCCTGATCCAGCGAGACGGGCAGGTGATGATTAGAATCACTAACTGAGGCATTTTGAGTACGTTCTTTCATAGAGTTGCTGTTGCCTAAGTCTGCACATGTAGCACATGTTTTCATTGAAAAAATCCAGAGGCACACCACCAGCAGAAAACAAACAATGAAACTCTGCAGCCGACATTGACAGTAAAAAGTCCTTCTCGCAACTGTTTGAGATGAATTCAAACCATAACCAAGCATGCATCACTATAGCTCTTGTCTCAAAGTAGGTGTACAGTCACGACCTGTCACATCACACTGTGACTTATTTGGAGTTTTTTGGTGTTCTCCTGTGTGTAGTGTTTTAGTTCTTGTCTTGTGCTCCTATTTTGGTGTTGATTGTCGTGTACGGATGTACTTTGTGGACGCCGTCTCATCCACACGCTGTAAGTCTTTGCTGTTGTCCAGCATTCTGTTTTTGTTTACTTTTCAGCCAGTTCAGTTTTAGTTTGGTTTTGCTTAGCCATCCCTAAACTTCAATGCCTTTTGTTTATTTTTGGTTTAAGCATTCAATACTTTTTTACCTGCACGCTGCCTCCCGCTGTCGTCTCCCGATGGATCTCTATTACAATCCCCAAAGAGGGCACTTTAAGTTGATGATTACTTCTATGTGTAGAAATCTTTATTTATAATTGAATCACTTGTTTATTTTTCAACAAGTTTTTAACTATTTTTATACATTTTTTTCTAAATAGTTCAAGAAAGACCACTACAAATGAGCAATATTTTGCACTGTTATACAATTTAATAAATCAGAAACTGATGACATAGTGCTGTATTTTACTTCTTTATCTCTTTTTTTCAACCAAAAACGCTTTGCTCTGATTAGGGGGTACTTGAATTAAAAAAATGTTCACAGGGGGTACATCACTGAAAAAAGGTTGAGAACCACTGATGTAGACCACAGGGAAGTGTTTTAAACGTAGGAAAAAAAAAAACCAGAACATGACCCCTTTAATAAACACAAACTGGATCATATTAGCACGTTGACTTATTTGCTTGGTCCATTCCATAATTTAATTCCACATACTGATATGCTAAAGGTTTTAAGTGTTGTATGTACATACAAATGCTTTAAGCCTATTTTTTCCCTAAGGTTATTTTGTCATTTTTATATTTTTGTTACGTGCGGTGGAGAAGGAGACGGCACTGAGACAGGGACGTCGCTTAGTTTTAGGCGTGTTTATTAAAATAATACAATGACGTGTGCAAGTAATCCAAATACGTGTGGTGTGACTATGTGAAGCGATTATATGTTAAGTGTTACCGGGAGGTGTTGAAGGTGCGTGTTGAGGAAGGTGCGGAAGTCCAGAAGGAGCAAGGCAGGTTCGGAGGTCCGTGGGCAAGCAACGGCTGGAGCGAGGCGTCAGATTCCGTGTCCAGGCAAGAGGTCGAGATCCAGGAAGGCAGTAAGAAGACAGGAGGGAATCCGGGGAGACGAGACATACAGCTCGAATCCAGGGAACGAAGAGGAGCTGCAGGGTGACGACACAGGACACAAGAGGATGAGCACGGAGGGGAAACACAGAGAGCAAGGAAGCACATAGGCGAGGAGAGCTAGAGACGTGTAGGGCTTACTGTACGAGACAAGTAGCTACGTTCTGGCACTGGAACGCAGGATCCGCTGGCTTATGAAGGACGTCGAGCTCTCATCAGCGGCAGGTGTGTTGATTGCTGATTGTGTGAGGAGCAGGAGAGGAACTCCTGTGGGCGTGTCCAGAGGCGCGCTCAGAGGAGCAGGCTGTGTTGTGGCAGGAGCTTGAGCCGTAACAATTTTAGTCATGCATTCATGTCATTAATAGTACTTTTGTACATCACTTTGCTTTAAATGTGCTACGTAGATACAATTTGAACATTTATATGTTATACCACTTAATCTCATTCCTTGTGGAAATAGTTTTATGTACAGTTTGCTGGGGGCAGTTCCTCTCAAAACGTTGTTACTGTAAAATAAAAATGTTTTTTCTTCTTTATTGTCTTCCCAGAACAGTTTTTCCTGCTCCAATTACTGGACTGGGTTCTGCGCGGAGCTGCCCAGGTTATGTTTGTCAACAACCCCCTGAGTGGCCTCATTATTTTCGCCGGCCTCATACTGCAGAACTACTGGTGGGCACTCAACGGCTTTGTGGGGACTCTCTTTGCCACCGTCTCGGCCCTCATTCTGCGACAGAGCAGGTTGGAGCGTAGATGTTATCTCCTAAGATGAACACTTTTAAGTAACTGTACATCTTTACCTAATAATCATGCGTTCTACATTCCTGTAGGGGTGCCATAGCTGCAGGACTGTATGGATACAATGGAATCTTGGTGGGCTTGTTGATGGCTGTCTTCTCCAATGCAGGAAACTGGTACTGGTGGCTCCTGCTGCCCAACGTCTTCATGTCCATGATGTGGTAAGGGAGAGAAAAACAGTGAAATGGAAGAGTTTTGACATCACCCCGGGGATGTCAAACTCGTTTTCATTGAGGGCCACGTCGCAGTTATGGCTGCCATCAGAGGGCCGCTTGTAACAGCAAATAATGTATGAATTTGCCTCTGGATCTCATTATTAATTGTATTAATTGTTTTAAGTAGACTGTCAATTTTACAGTAAAAATTTTACATTTAGAAAATTTTACTGTAAAATATAGTGTTTTTAAATTTTTTTAAACATTTTACGGTAAAATCAGTACCACTGTTTTTTTGGGGGGCAGCTTCGTTGCTAAAATGTTTGTGTTAAATCGACAATGGTTTTTACAACATTATATTGTGATTGGAAAAGCAGTACAAGTTCTTTTTTTAATCAGGCAACTTAGCTGCCGGTTTTTCTACTGTAAAAACAAATGTACCGTCTGTCCATTTACAGTAATACACCGTTAAAAACAACAACCGTAGATTTTGCAGTCAAAAACTGGCAGCTCAGTCAACAGAATTTTAACGCAAAAAACAATAGTAGTTTTTTCCAATTTACAGTGATATGCTGTAAAGCGGTGTTTTTCAACCTTTTTTGAGCCAAGGCACATTTTTTGCGTTGAAAAAATTCGGAGGCACACCACCAGCAGAAATCATTAAAAAACGAAACACAGTTGACAGTAAAAAGTTTAAAGTCAATTGTTGGATATGACTTTAAAGCATAACCAAGCGTGCATCAATGTTGCTCTTGTCTCAAAGTAGGTGTACCGTCACCATCTATCACATCACGCCCTGACTTATTTTGAGTTTTTTGCTGTTTTCCTGTGTGTAGTGTTTTAGTTCTTGTCTTGCGCTCCTAATTTGGTGGCTTTTTCTCTTTTTTTGGTATTTTCCTGTAGCAGTTTCATGTCTTCCTTGACCGCTATTCCCCACACCTGCTTTTTTTTTTAGCAATCAAGAATATTTCAGTTGTTTTTATCCTTCTTTGTGGAGACATTGTTGATTGTCATGTCATGTTCGGATGTACTTTGTGGACTCCGTCTTTGCTCCACAGTAAGTCTTTGCTGTCGTCCAGCATTCTGTTTTTGTTTACTTTGTAGCCAGTTCAGTTTTAGTTTTCTTCTGCATAGCCTTCCCTAAGCTTCAATGCCTTTTCTTAGGGGCACTCACCTTTTGTTTATTTTTGGTTTAAGCATTAGACACCTTTTTACCTGCATGCTGCCTCCCGCTGTTCCCGACATCTACAAAGCAATTAGCTACCACCTACTGATATGGAAGAGTATTACACGGTTATTCTGCCGAGCTCTAGACAGCACCGACACTCAACAACAACACATAATGTGCAGACTATAATTACTGGTTTGCAAAAAATATTTTTAACCCAAATAAGTGAAACTAGATGATCTCCCACGGCACACCAGACTGTATCTCATGGCACACTAGTGTGCCGCGGCACAGTGGTTGAAAAACACTGCTGTAAAGAACAACGTAAAATGTATTGTCATTTTTATGAATTTGATGGGTAGTTTGCTGTAGACTTAAGTATTTTTCTCTATTTTTATTTAGACAAAAACATGGTTGGAAAGTATGATAATATACTGTAATATTTGTGTTAGGATTTAATCAAGGAGATGATCCCAGGATGCAGAAACTGGAGGCAAGGCTGATTTACAATATGTTTAACAATTTAATACGAGTCCAAAAAGTATAACAAAAGGAGATGGGACAAAAAAAATGCACACCATGAATATATATATAAACAAAAGCAGGTCCTTCAGTGGTCGGCAGGGGGGAAAGGCCAGGGCGCACTGAGCTCTACAAAAAGGTCCAACAAGATCCTCTTCACCTCAGGAAGGCTAGAAGGCAAATAAAAAGAGGTGAGGAATTTAGATAACAAGAAAAGACACATACCAGGCAGGACGACTTGAATCATGCGTATGCACGTGGAAGGTGCAGGAGACAATAATCGACAGGGACCAGCTGTCGGTGACGAGCTTATATACTCCTGGGTGGAGATTAGTTGCAGGTGTGTCTCGCTGGGGACTAATTGACTGAAGAAAGAAAACAGATAACAAAAAAAAGAGAAGGCAGGGAAATGACAAAATGCAACAGTACTCCCCCCCTTAATGGACGCCACCTGGCGGCTTACCTGGCTTCTCCGGAAAACGGTCATAAAATGCAGTTAAAAGTGAAGGGTCTAGTATAAGGGAACGCGGGACCCAGGATCGGTCCTCGGGGCTGTAACCCTCCCAGTCGACCAGGTACTGGAAACCCCTGCCCCTTCTCCTCACGTCGAGAATGGCCTTGACTGTGAACGCTTGGTGGCCATCAATAAGTCTGGGAGGTGGAGGAGGCACCTCTGGAGGACTCAAGGGACTGGAGGACACAGGTTTGAGTAGAGAGACGTGGAAAGAGGGATGTATTTTGAGAGAGTCCGGAAGGCATAGTTGAACAACTGCGGGATTGATGACTCGCTCAATGGGGTACGGCCCAATGTATCGTGGTTGCAGTTTCTTGGATACCACCTGGAGAGGTAAGTCACGAGAAGACAGCCATACTTTCTGACCGGGCCTGTAATCTAGTGCTGTGCTGCGATGGCGGTTAGCAAGACGCTGGTTGCGCTCCGAGGTGCGTGACAGTGCAGACCGGGTATTCTGCCAGGCTTGCCGTGCACGGTGCAGGTGGGCAGCCACAGATGGGACGGAGATCTCTGCTTCCAGGGAGGGAAAAGCGGGAGGTTGGTACCCGTAGGCGGAGTGAAATGGAGACATGCCTGTAGCAGAGCTTACAAGTGTATTGTGGGCATACTCGATCCAAGGTAGACCAAGCGCCCAGGAGGCCGGCTGCTGGTGGCAAACGCAGCGGATGGCAGCTTCCAGATCCTGGTTGGTGCGCTCAGTCTGTCCATTAGTCTGCGGGTGGTAACCAGAAGAAAGGCTCGGTGATGCTCCCAACGACTTACAGAAGGCCTTCCAAACCGCAGAGGAAAATTGTGGCCCTCTGTCCGAGACCACATCCATCGGGATTCCATGTAGCCGAAGCACGTGGCGTACCAGCAAATCTGCAGTCTCGAGTGCTGAGGGCAACTTGGGAAGAGCGATGAAATGGGCCATCTTTGAAAAGCGGTCCACCAAAGTTAAAATAACGGTGTTGCCCTTAGATGGTGGAAGTCCTGTGACGAAATCCAAGGCCACATGGGACCACGGGCGGGAAGGGATGGGAAGTGGCCGCAGGAGACCTGCAGGTGCCCGATGTGAAGCTTTATTGCAAGCACAGGTGGAACAGGCGGATACGAATTCTGAAACATCAGCTCTGAAAGTTGGCCACCAGAAGCGCTGGGATAGGAGGAAGGTAGTACGGTTAATACCTGGGTGGCAGGCGACCTTGGAACTGTGGGCCCAGTTCAAAACTTCCGGACGGAGCTCTGGGATCACGAACAAGCGCCCCTGAGGACAGTTCTTGGGATAGAAAATGTTCTTGAGTCCCTCTGTCACGCGAACCTCGATGTCCCACTGTAGCGCTCCCAGCACTTGTGATGGAGGGATGATGGTCTCGGTCTTTACCTCTTCCTCCGGGCAGGCGTACATCCTAGATAAGGCGTCTGGTTTACCATTCTGGGAACCGGGGCGGAAGGTCATGGTGAAGTTGAATCGGGCAAGGAATAGTGCCCACCTAGCTTGTCTTGGGTTGAGCCGTTGGGCCGTGCGAATGTAGGCCAGATTCTTGTGGTCTGTGTACACCACAAATGGGGTCTCCGAGCCCTCCAGCCAGTGCCTCCATTCTTGCAGCGCTAAAATCACGGCGAGTAGCTCTCTATTGCCAATGTCATAGTTGCGTTCCGCAGGAGTCAGGCGGCGTGAGAAGAAGGCACAGGGGTGCAGCCTCTGGTCGGAGGTGGAACGCTGGGAGAGAACAGCTCCCACGCCGGAGTCGGACGCGTCAACCTCAACAAAAAATTGAGAGGAAACGTTAGGGGGAACAAGTACTGGTGCAGAAGTAAACAGCAACTTAAGTTTATTAAATGAAGTTTGTGTCTCAGAAGTCCACAAAAAGGGTAGTTTGGTGGAAGTAAGTCTGGTTAATGGTTCAGCTACCTGACTAAAATTGCGGATAAAACGGCGATAAAAATTAGCAAAACCTAGAAACCTCTGGAGGTGTTTTCTTGAAGTGAGTGTGGGCCAATCAACCACCGACTTGATCTTCGCGGGATCCGCTCGTGGTTGACCCCTTTCCACGATAAAACCCAAGAATTGAACAGACTCTGAGTGAAACACGCACTTCTCGGCTTTGACATAAAGACGATTCTCAAGAAGGCGTTGGAGAACCAAGCGAACATGCTGGACATGAAGTTCGAGAGTAGGAGAGAAAACGAGGATATCGTCCAAGTAGACGACCACAAAGCGGTCAAGCATGTCGCGCAAAACATCATTAATTAGGCTTTGAAAAACGGCTGGTGCGTTGGTGAGGCCAAAAGGCATGACTTGATATTCGAAATGTCCAAGTGGAGTGTTAAATGCAGTCTTCCATTCGTCTCCTTGCTTAATTCTAATTAAATGATATGCGTTGCGGAGGTCCAGTTTGGTGAAGTATCTAGCAGTGTATAATGGGTTGAAAGTGGAGTTGAGAAGCGGGAGAGGATATTTATTTTTAACAGTAATAATATTAAGGGCGCGGTAATCGATGCAGGGACGGAGTGTCTTATCCTTCTTCTCCACAAAGAAAAAACCGGCGGCTAGAGGTGAGTTAGAGGGACGAATGAGACCAGATGCGAGTGACGTGGTAATATATTCCTCTAGTGCATCTCTTTCATGCTTAGAAATGTTATAAAGACGCGAAGAAGGGAGTGTGGCACCAGGGAGGATATTAATGCAGCAATCATAGGGACGGTGTGGAGGTAACGACAACGCGCGGTCCTTGCTAAAGACTTCCTTAAGGACGTGGTAAGCAGTTGGCACGACCGACAAATCAATGACCTCCTGGGTTATAACACGTGCGGGACCTGTGCGAGGGCAAGCGGACCGCAGACAGTGCGTATGACAGAAAACCCCCCAATTAATAATAGAAGTCTTGGCCCAGTCAATATGGGGATTATGTTTAGCTAGCCAGGAAAGCCCGAGCACAACAGGAGCCGAACGAGAGGGAATGACGAGAAAATTGATAGTCTCAAAATGGTTACCAGATAATTTAAGAATTAGCGGCTGGGTCTGATGGGTGACGCTCGCCAGGTGGCCCCCGTCGAGGGATCGGACTGTTCTAGGTCTGTGTAATCTAACAACGGGTATAGAAAAACGCTTAATGACAGAATCATCAATAAAATTGTCATCAGAACCTGAGTCAATTAGAGCCATAATATCCAAACTTTGATGCTTATCCCAGGAGAGCACGCCAGTGAGTTGAAGCCTTGACAGTGTCTGACCTGAAGATGGCAGTAGAGGAGCCGGATCGGTCGCTGGAGGGTGTGCAGCTGGGGTGCGGCGAGGGGGTGGAGCTTGAGTACGACGAGGAGGAGAAACTAGAGTACGACGAGGAGGTGGAGTTTGAGTGCGACGAGGAGGTGAAGCTTGAGTGCGACGGTGGGCAGGAAGATGAGGACAGTGGGTGACGCGATGCTCAGCCTCTCCGCAATATAGGCAAAGATGAAGTCTACGGCGACGATCCCTCTCAGCTTGAGTGAGACGATTCCCTCCAAGCTGCATTGGTTCATCTTCCCATGATATCGGCCCAGCATCGACAATGGGTATCGGGGCAGACGTAGCTGGATGACCTCCCTGGCCACGCCCACTATATGTCGAGGTGCGTGGTTCTTGCCGTCTAAGTTTCTCTCTCTCCCAGTCTACGAGGCGATTTTCAATTTCCACCGCCAAAGCGATGAGCTCATCGAGGTTATCAGGAGTCTTGAGCGGGATCATCTGCTTCCGGATTCGATCGGCCAAGCCGAGGGAGAAGACATCCACCAATGCGGAAGTGGGCCATCCGCTTTCAGCAGCCAGCCTTCTAAATTCGATGGCGAAGTCTGTGACGCTGCGCTGACCTTGCTGCAGACGTAGTAATGATCGTGCTGCCTCCCGTCCTGGCATCTCGCGTTGAAAGATATTTTCCATGGCTTTGGAAAACGCGGCGTAGGAGGCACACACGGGAGATTGACGCCCCCATTCTGCGGTGGCCCAAGCGGAAGCCCGACCACTCATATGGGACATAACGAAAGCCACGCGAGCTCTTTCAGTGTGAAAGGACGCGGGTAATAGTTCAAAATAAACTTCACACTGGGTGAGGAAGGGGCGCACGTCACCTGACTCGCCGGAGATGCGCTCAGGCTTGGAGAGTGGGGGACAAGGGGCAGGAGGAGTGTCGCTAGGCAACGGAACATCTGCGGGAAGTGGACGTCTCTGCTGGATTGATGGGTCGGCCGTAGGGGAAGTCATCGCCTGCAGTGCGGTGAGTACGCTTCCTAGTTGTCTCTCCAATGCGTCAAGGCGGGCGTCTTGGCGTTCCGCCATGGCGTTGACACAAGCCCCAAGAACGCCAAACTGTTCCTCCTGTTGTCCCAGTCGATTAGCCTGTTGTTGTAGCGCCCTCTTTACCGGGTCAGTCTCTGCGGGATCCATGATATGGCCGATTATTTTGTTAGGATTTAATCAAGGAGATGATCCCAGGATGCAGAAACTGGAGGCAAGGCTGATTTACAATATGTTTAACAATTTAATACGAGTCCAAAAAGTATAACAAAAGGAGATGGGGCAAAAAAAATGCACACCATGAATATATATATAAACAAAAGCAGGTCCTTCAGTGGTCGGCAGGGGGGAAAGGCCAGGGCGCACTGAGCTCTACAAAAAGGTCCAACAAGATCCTCTTCACCTCAGGAAGGCTAGAAGGCAAATAAAAAGAGGTGAGGAATTTAGATAACAAGAAAAGACACATACCAGGCAGGACGACTTGAATCATGCGTATGCACGTGGAAGGTGCAGGAGACAATAATCGGCAGGGACCAGCTGTCGGTGACGAGCTTATATACTCCTGGGTGGAGATTAGTTGCAGGTGTGTCTCGCTGGGGACTAATTGACTGAAGAAAGAAAACAGATAACAAAAAAAAGAGAAGGCAGGGAAATGACAAAATGCAACAATTTGTTGCAACATTGGTGTCACGACTAGGACTGTGGCTTGGTTTGTTCTCCCGAGGTGCAAGTGAATTGGACCAGATGTGGCGTGAAGGTGAATACATGATTTATTTAAACACTATAACTACAAAAAAAGTACAAACGAAAAGCGCGCACAGTGGCGGAGAAAACGACTTGGCTATGAAAACAAATACTTGCACAAAGGCAGAAACTATGAACAACAAAAAACACTAACTGTGGCTTAATAAACAAAAACTTACTTGGCATGGAACCGGCATGAAAAAAGAGCAGCAAGGGTCATAAGGGTGTGGAGAGTGTGCAGAAGCATAAACGCGGGGATATCACCAGAAAGACAAACTGAAAACAATGAACTTAAATACTACAGACATGATTAACGAAAACAGGTGCGTGACTCAAAACGTGAAACAGGTGCGTGATGTGACAGGTGAAAACTAATGGTTGCTATGGTGACGAAACAAAAGTGCACAAAAAGTCCAAAAACAAAACCGAACATGACCAAAACAAAAACATGATCACACAGACATGACAGAAATCCCCCCGTACGGACAGATCCCAGGTGTCCAAAAAGAAAAAAAATTAACAAGAGTCATGGGAGGGCGGTAGGGGGACATGGCGGTGGGTTGCCAGACCAAGTGGCCTCGAATCCACCGAGGCATAGTCATGTGGCGGCGGCGAGTGGAACGCCGCTGCAACAGGCGAGGTGGGCGACCCGGGACGGGCCACATGCGTGGCCGACTGGGAGGTGGGCGCACTTGGCATGGCGGGCGACCAGGTAGTGGCCATATCCGTGGCCGACGAGGAGTCAGGCGCGTCGTCATCGTGGCAGGCGTGGAAGCTCGGCGTGGTGAGTCAGGTGGCGAAGCTCAGTGTGGCGCGTCAGGCGGCGAAGCTCGGCGTGGCGCGTCAGGCAGCGGGTCTTGGTCTTGGCGTGGATCTTGGTCTTGGCGTGGGTCTTGGTCTTGGTCTTGGTCTTGGCGTGGGTCTTGGCATGGCGGGTCTTGGTCTTGGCGTAGGTCTTGGTCTTGGCACGGCGGGTCTTGATCTTGGCATGGCGGGTCTTGATCTTGGCATGGCCGGTCTTGGTCTTGGCATGGCGGGTCTTGGTCTTGGTCTTGGCATGAATCTTGGTCTTGGTCTTGGCATGAATCTTGGTCTTGGTCTTGGCATGAATCTTGGTCTTGGTCTTGGCATGAATCTTGGTCTTGGTCTTGGCATGGCGGTGCTTGGTCTTGGCTTGGCGGTGCTTGGTCTTGGCTTGGCGGTGCTTGGTCTTGGCTTGGCGGTGCTTGGCGTCGTTGAGCTGCGACTGGCGGCACTTGGCGTCGTGGAGCTGCGACTGGCGGCACTTGGCATCGTGGGGCTGCGACTGGCGGCACTTGGCGTCGTGGGGCTGCGACTGGCGGCACTTGGCGTCGTGGGACTGCGACTGGCGACACTTGGCGTCGTGGAGCTGGTACCGGAGCTTGGCGTGGTGGGTCTTGGCGTGGTGGGTCTTGGCGTGGTGAAGCTACTGGCAGCACTGGAGCTTGGCGTGGAGGGTCTTGGCGTGGTGGGTCTTGGCGTGGTGAAGCTACTGGTAGCACTGGCGCTTGGTGTGGAGCTGCTACTGGCAGCGCTGGAGCTTGACGTGGAACTGCTACAGGAGATTGGTGTGGTGCAGCTAGGCGTGGTGCGGGTACTGGAGCCTGCCGTGGAACTTGGCGTGGCGGGTCTTGGCGTGGTGCTGCTACTGGCAGCAGCTTTGGTGCAGGTGGAGGTGGCCTCGCTGGGGGTTGCGGCTTGGCATGCCGAAAGACCGGTGGTGGTGGCCGTGCTGGAGGCTGTGGCTTGGCATGGTGATGCTGAGCCACCCCACATGAGCAATTCCCAGCCCTAGCCCCCCCCTCAAGGGGCGGATATCAGACGCACTCCCTGCGGTCTGGAACTCTCTCCAGGGGTGGGCGGAGGGAGGACAGGAGGGGGGCAGAAACTTCCCCTTCAAATTGTCCAAAATGTCTTTTTTGTACCTGGGATTGAGTGGGTGAAAAAAAAAAATTTGTGACTTGGGCGTGGCTTGAGTCCTGGGGGGCGGGGCATGAAATTTGGGACGTGGCTTGGACTGGTTAGACCTGATTTCTAAAAACATCTTTTGATAATGTTTTATCAAAGACATGGCATTGGAGTCTTTTGCTGGAGGCGGGTGATCAAAAGAAAAAGAGTTGAAAAAAAAATCCTGGTCTGTGATGTCATCAGGGCGAAGCCAGGCTGGCTGCTGCTTGCTGCCGCCCGGAGGGGGAGTGGCTTGTGGGAGCGGCGTGTCCTGCCGGCTCGCGGAAGTCTTTCCTCGTCCTTGGCGACGTTTCCGGGACGGGAGCGACGCGCCGATAGGCACCAGCTTGCCTCCATTCCCCCACATCATCCCCTGCGCTCCCTGGGGGAATAGCGAAGCATCTCGGCTTCCATGGGGCGCAGGACCTCCCACGTTCCTTCGTCCAATCTTGCGGGAGGACTTTTTTGCTGACGACATCTGTCACGACTAGGACTGTGGCTTGGTTTGTTCTCCCGAGGTGCAAGTGAATTGGACCAGATGTGGCGTGAAGGTGAATACATGATTTATTTAAACACTATAACTACAAAAAAAGTACAAACGAAAAGCGCGCACAGTGGCGGAGAAAACGACTTGGCTATGAAAACAAATACTTGCACAAAGGCAGAAACTATGAACAACAAAAAACACTAACTGTGGCTTAATAAACAAAAACTTACTTGGCATGGAACCGGCATGAAAAAAGAGCAGCAAGGGTCATAAGGGTGTGGAGAGTGTGCAGAAGCATAAATGCACACCAGAAAGACTAACTGAAAACAATGAACTTAAATACTACAGACATGATTAACGAAAACAGGTGCGTGACTCAAAACGTGAAACAGGTGCGTGACGTGACAGGTGAAAACTAATGGTTGCTATGGTGACAAAACAAAAGTGCACAAAAAGTCCAAAAACAAAACCGAACATGACCAAAACAAAAACATGATCACACAGACATGACAAGTGGATACTATTAAAGTTTAAAAGGTATGCAATTTCAAGCACTACATACATTTTTTCTGTCAAAATGAAAAAAAATCTATTACATTTAGTGAAAACATATTAAGTACTTTTTTATCACATATCATATCCAGGTGTTTGCGGGCCAGATTAAATGATGTAGCGGGCTAGATCTGGCCCCCGGGCCTTGAGTTTGACACCTGTAATCTAAAGAAACATGCATTTTAAAATTTAAGCATTTTTCTAACTCCCAGGAATGTTTGCAGTTTTAATGTTGATTCAGGACAACGTTAGACCCTTGTAGACTAGGCTTGCTATTCATAGGAGCTGTTTTGAGCATTACTGTGTCCTTGCACATCAGGGGTGTCCCTTTTTGTTTTCCCACCATGATGCTGATCATAACGGGCCTTATTGCCATTGAAACAGAGTTAAACCAATCCACGTGGATATGCCAGCAACAAACAGTCTGCATGTCAGCTTTTTGCAATTGCTGACAAAATGTAACGATTACAGTGGAACCTCTCGCTGTACGCACGCCTCAATCATTCGTTCATTTTGCATGTCGCTTAAAGCCATCGGGGGCTGCTATGCTGATGGCATCACTTCTTCGGCACGCGGAAACAGACATTTTGAAGAGGCGGGGCCCCCCGACGTCTCATCCCGCCAGGAGTTTTAACGGTGCGCGGCACATCTGGCGTGTTTATTTCCAAAATTGACCTACCTTACCGCCGGTCAGAGCTATGTCAG
The DNA here is from genome assembly GCF_033978685.3 of Nerophis lumbriciformis. NCBI lineage: Eukaryota > Metazoa > Chordata > Actinopteri > Syngnathiformes > Syngnathidae > Nerophis > Nerophis lumbriciformis. The sequence goes on along the minus strand of NC_084559.2, from coordinate 35,100,292 downwards.
CCTGTTTTAGAGATCACTTTGGGTGATGAGAAACACTTTAAATGTGTCCAAACTCTCACAGTCTTGCTGTATAGCTTTAGGTCGCCAGACAACCGCTTACCTGTGGCTTGCGGCCCCCTTTAGTTCAAGGAATTTAGGTGCTTTGTTCCGCAGCAAGTCTTTAAAGACCTACTGAAATGCGATTTTCTTATTCAAACGGGGATAGCAGGTCCATTCTATGTCATACTTGATCATTTCGCGATATTGCCATATTTTTGCTGAAAGGATTTAGTAGAGAACATCGACGATAAAGTTCGCAACTTTTGGTCGCTGATAAAAAAGCCTTGCCTGTACCGGAAGTAGCAGACGATATGCGCGTGACGTCACAGGTTGTGGAGCTTCTCACATCTGCACATTGTTTACAATCATGGCCACTAGCAGCAAGAGCGATTCGGACCGAGAAAGCAACGATTTCCCCATTAATTTGAGCGAGGATGAACGATTCGTGGATGAGGAAAGTGAGAGTGAAGGACTAGAGGGCAGTGGGAGCCATTCAGATAGGGAAGATGCTGTGAGAGGCGGGTGGGACCTGATATTCAGCTGGGAATGACTAAAACAGTAAATAAACATATATACTCTATTAGCCACAACACAACCAGGCTTATATTTAATATACCACAAATTAATCCCGCATAACAAACACCTCCCCCCTCCCGTCCATATAACCCGCCAATACAACTCAAACACCTGCACAACACACTCAATCCCACAGTCCAAAGTACCGTTCACCTCCCCAAAGTTCATACAGCACATATATTTCCCCAAAGTCCCCAAAGTTACGTACGTGACATGCACATAGCGGCACGCACGGGCAAGCGATCAAATGTTTTGAAGCCGCAGCTGCATGCGTACTCATGGTACCGTGTCTGCGTATCCAACTCAAAGTCCTCCTGGTAAGAGTCTCTGTTGTCCCAGTTCTCCACAGGCCAATGGTAAAGCTTGACTGTCATCTTCCAGGAATGTAAACAATGAAACACCGGCTGTGTTTGTGTTGCTGCAGCCGCTTGCAATACACCGCTTCCCACCTACAGCTTTCTTCTTTGCTGTCTCCATTGTTCATTGAACAAATTGCAAAAGATTCACCAACACAGATGTCCAGAATACTGTGGAATTTTGCGATGAAAACAGACGACTTAATAGCTGGCCACCATGCTGTCCCAAAATGTCCTCTACAATCCGTGACGTCACGCGCAGACGTTATCATACCGACACGTTTTCAGCAGGATATTTTGCGCGAAATTTAAAATTGCACTTTAGTAAGCTAACCCGGCCGTATTGGCATGTGTTGCAATGTTAAGATTTCATCATCCCTGCGGGTGGGGTGGGTGGTTCCCGTGGCCCTGTGCCTGGGTGGTCCTGCGGCGGCCGGTTTGGGTGGGGTGGCCGGGGGCTGGCCTCGCCGCGCTCTCCGGGGGTGGGGGGTGGGCTCGTGGGGGCCTGGTTGCCGGTGGGGCGGGGGCGGTCTTCCCGTCCGGTTGCGGGGAGTCTCTGGGTCCCTCGGGCGGGGCGTCTCGCCTTTCTGCCCGTGTGGGGTGTGGTCTCTCGCTGGCTTGGGGTCTGGCTGTCCCCTGCTTTTCTCGTGCCCTGTCCTCTGCCGGGTGCGTCTGTCTGCGGCCTGCTGCTGGCCCTTGTGGGCGGTACGGTGGGTCGGGCTCTGGGGTTCCTGTCGCTGGCCGGCTTGGCTGCGTGGGGGCGGTGGTCCCTGGTTCCCTGGGCACCACGCCTCCTGTTTGTGGGTTGGGCTCTCGGGGGTGATGGGGCCGTGCTCTGGCTCCCACGCACTCTGGGAGTCGAATGTATTGTACATGCAAATTCACATATGCTCACATACGTACATAGGTACCTACGCTCCCACATACATACACAAATACAGTACATATTTACCTACCTAATGTTTGTACATCCACACGCACATTCAATATACAAACATACACATACACATACTGTACATATACATTCACTGTACAAACACATATACACATTCTGTACATATACAAGTACATATGCATACTTACACTCATGCACATAATCACGTTGCATCAAACATATATTAACGTTGTTGCCCTAGGGTAAACTGGGTGTAACACATGGCACACTGACAAAGCTTAACCTATTGTGACTATAACAATCTACAAGGTTAATGTAGGTTGCTTCTCTTTCTCCCCCTCCATTTTTCTGCATTCTTTCGTATCTCAAGTTATCATTACGTATATGTATTGTTGCATTTAAACAACTGTATTGTTGATAATAAAGGTAAATTATTGGTATTGTTCATTATCAATAGCGCTATTTCTATTGGTATTTGTATTGATCCATTTGTAGTGTAATAATGCTCATGGTTATTTCTGTATTATTTTTTATTTTTCGCTAACTGCTTATTTGCTATTACTTTTACCATCATATTTGTACATGTCATATTTGCTGATGTTGCTCTATTGTTGTTGTTGTTGTTGTTTGCTGTTGTTGTTTTTGTCTCTCTGTCTAATCCCCCTCTTGTCCCCACAATTTCCCCCTCTGTCTTCTTTTTTTTTCTCTTTCTATCCCCTCCTGCTCCGGCCCGGCTGCACTAAATGATAATATAAATACATTTAATAAAGTCAAATACAAATAAGGCAACAAGAGAAGTATCCTACACTTCTCTTTTGTAAAGTAAATCTGAACAGCCGACATGGGCATCTACATCAACTATATGATTTGCCTGAGAAGCTGGACAGGACATTAAAAAAAATAAAAAAAATAAAAAAATTGATATATAAACTATCAGACTGCGTCGTCGGTAGTAGTGGGTTTCAGTAGGCCTTTAATTGTAATGATGTCAAATAAGATGCCACAGTGAATTTTTATTACAGGGAAGGAGAAGGCACTACCGCGACACAAGCCGATAAAGGATTGCCTCCCACAGCAGTTGGTGCTAACGCTAGCGTTGACAACATGAAGCCACTGCTCTTTTATCACTCTCAGAGTGTTCAACAATGCCACAAATATTCGCAGACACAAGGTAAAATTATTATTATTTTACTTCTTTTTTTTTATTGTAGCAACATAGTGGTTAACGTAATAGACCGTGCGACTGTGTGTGAGTGTTGACATTTAAGCTTGCTCCCTTGTTTCTACGTTGTTATGTTGGTTATATATACAGTATATATATATATATACAGGTAAAAGCCAGTAAATTAGAATATTTTGAAAAACTTGATTTATTTCAGTAATTGCATTCAAAAGGTGTAACTTGTACATTATATTTATTCATTGCACACAGACTGATGCATTCAAATGTTTATTTCATTTAATTTTGATGATTTGAAGTGGCAACAAATGAAAATCCAAAATTCCGTGTGTCACAAAATTAGAATATTACTTAAGGCTAATACAAAAAAGGGATTTTTAGAAATGTTGGCCAACTGAAAAGTATGAAAATGAAAAATATGAGCATGTACAATACTCAATACTTGGTTGGAGCTCCTTTTGCCTCAATTACTGCGTTAATGCGGCGTGGCATGGAGTCGATGAGTTTCTGGCACTGCTCAGGTGTTATGAGAGCCCAGGTTGCTCTGATAGTGGCCTTCAACTCTTCTGCGTTTTTGGGTCTGGCATTCTGCATCTTCCTTTTCACAATACCCCACAGATTTTCTATGGGGCTAAGGTCAGGGGAGTTGGCGGGCCAATTTAGAACAGAAATACCATGGTCCGTAAACCAGGCACGGGTAGATTTTGCGCTGTGTGCAGGCGCCAAGTCCTGTTGGAACTTGAAATCTCCATCTCCATAGAGCAGGTCAGCAGCAGGAAGCATGAAGTGCTCTAAAACTTGCTGGTAGACGGCTGCGTTGACCCTGGATCTCAGGAAACAGAGTGGACCGACACCAGCAGATGACATGGCACCCCAAACCATCACCCAACCATGCAAATTTTGCATTTCCTTTGGAAATCGAGGTCCCAGAGTCTGGAGGAAGACAGGAGAGGCACAGGATCCACGTTGCCTGAAGTCTAGTGTAAAGTTTCCACCATCAGTGATGGTTTGGGGTGCCATGTCATCTGCTGGTGTCGGTCCACTCTGTTTCCTGAGATCCAGGGTCAACGCAACCGTCTACCAGCAAGTTTTAGAGCACTTCATGCTTCCTGCTGCTGACCTGCTCTATGGAGATGGAGATTTCAAGTTCCAACAGGACTTGGCGCCTGCACACAGCGCAAAATCTACCCGTGCCTGGTTTACGGACCATGGTATTTCTGTTCTAAATTGGCCCGCCAACTCCCCTGACCTTAGCCCCATAGAAAATCTGTGGGGTATTGTGAAAAGGAAGATGCAGAATGCCAGACCCAAAAACGCAGAAGAGTTGAAGGCCACTATCAGAGCAACCTGGGCTCTCATAACACCTGAGCAGTGCCAGAAACTCATCGACTCCATGCCACGCCGCATTAACGCAGTAATTGAGGCAAAAGGAGCTCCAACCAAGTATTGAGTATTGTACATGCTCATATTTTTCATTTTCATACTTTTCAGTTGGCCAACATTTCTAAAAATCCCTTTTTTGTATTAGCCTTAAGTAATATTCTAATTTTGTGATACACGGAATTTTGGATTTTCATTTGTTGCCACTTCAAATCATCAAAATTAAATGAAATAAACATTTGAATGCATCAGTCTGTGTGCAATGAATAAATATAATGTACAAGTTACACCTTTTGAATGCAATTACTGAAATAAATCAAGTTTTTCAAAATATTCTAATTTACTGGCTTTTACCTGTATATATATACACCGTATATTACCAAATAAACGCCCTTGGGCAAATAACCGCCCATGTCCTAATAGCCGCCCGGGGTCTGACCCCATTTTGTGAATTAACCGCCTCTTCCTAATAACGCCTATGTCCAAATAGTCGCCCATGGGCCGTTATTTGCATAATTTAGATTAAAATGCTACTGGGGTTGCGTTTGCTGCAGTATTATTTTTTTGATGGTTTTATAGAGTACTTGGTACCATCATTTTATTTTTTCCTGTATGCTGCTTTATTTGAAACTTGGAGTACTGTAGCCTTTATTTTATTTAAGTGACAGTATTATTGTTCTGTTTTGATGGTGGGTTTTATACTTGAGTACTTGGTACCATAATTGTATTTTTCCCGGTAGGCTGCTTTATTTAAAAACTTTATTTATTTTTAGTATTGGTATTCTATTTGACAATTGTTGCACGACTACTGCCATGTTGAGGCCTTGTTGATCTATTGTCGGGCAGCACGGTGGAAGAGGGGTTAGTGCGTCTGCCTCACAATACGAAGGTCCTGAGTAGTCATGGGTTCAATCCCAGGCTCGGGATCTTTCTGTGTGGAGTTTGCATGTACTCCCCATGACTGCGTGGGTTCCCTCCGGGTACTCCGGCTTCCTCCCACCTCCAAAGACATGCACCTGGGGATAGGTTGATTGGCAACTCTAAATTGGCCCTAGTGCGTGAATGTGAGTGTGAATGTTGTCTGTCTATCTGTGTTGGCCCTGTGATGAGGTGGCGATTTGTCCAGGGTGTACCCCGCCTTCCGCCCGATTGTAGCTGAGATAGGCTCCAGCACCCCCCGTGACCCCGAAGGGAATGAGCGGTAGCAAATGGATGGATGGATGGATGATCTATTGTCTTTTGATAGCCTACCTCATGTTGATCTCTTGTTTTTTTGTTTGTATGTTTACAATAGCTTTTACATTTAAAGTTTTTGTACGAAAAAAAAATACTGGACAGTAACCATTGTAACCAAATAATGGCCTGGTGCAGGCTGGTGCAAAAATAAATAAAAGCCTTGTGCAAATAACCGCCTGCTTCTTTTAAACGCCTGTCTCCAAAATCGATTTTGTGAAATAAACGCCCAGGCTACTATTTGGTAATATACGGTGTATATATATATATATGTATATATATATGTATATATATATATATATATATATATATATATATATATATATATATATATATATATATATATATATATATATATATATATATATATATATATATATATATATATATATATGTATGTATATGTATGTATATGTATATGTATATATTACTGAATACATACATTGTAGTGTATTCAAGGTGTGCAGTTTTTTACTAAAATAGGGACTTTTGTCGAGGTTAGAACCAATTATTCATGTTTCTTATGGAGAACTCTGTTTCACTACACAAACTTTTCAGTTTACAAACCATGTTCAAGAACCAAATTAAGTACGTAAATCGAGTTTCCACTTATTTTATTAGTCGATTTGTCAGCAATTATTGCTTGTATAAGCTGCTATACGCGTTTGGATCCACGATTTGATTTTTCAAATGTGATCCCTATAAACAAAGATTTATCCTAAAATGTGAGAAATGCAATTTTTTTTTTCATGAATAATTGCACATTCCATAGTAAGAAGAAAATATTTTGTGCGCCCCCCTTATCTGCCGTGACTCTCTAATTTGTCTTTAAAATTGTTTTAAGTACACCTCTGCATAATATTGTATACTTATTAACATTAAAGAATACAACAAAATAAGAAATATACATCAACTTACAACAAATAGTTACTTTTTTGACCTACAAAATAAAAATGAATAAAATAATTTGTACTGACTTTTTTTTTTTTTTTTACCAAAATAAGGAAGTCTCGACTAATGGCTACAATTAGCATGTTTTGTAGTGCACAGCTTTTCAAAGCGAGGCCTGAAGAATGATACTGATAAAACATATTAATGAGAAGAACTGAGTTAATGTATTGCATTTGACATTTGTATGAGTGTTACTAGAATTAACATGTCAACATTTTCTCTCTAATATTTTTTGGGGGTCATTATATTCATTCATATTTTTAATCCAATAATGAAGAACAAGGTGCAAGGGTTGTAAGTGGTCGGTCCCGGGGCCACACTTTGGACACCCAAGCAGTAAATAAAGGAACTACAATCTACCTTCATTGTTCATTAAACCAGTGTTTTTCAACCTTTTCTTAGCCAAGGCACATTTTTTCATTGAAAAAATCTCGAGACACACCACAAGCAGAAAACATAAAAAAAATTAAACTCAGCAGCCGATATTGACAATAAAAAATTGTTCTCGCAATTGTTGGATATGACTTCAAACCATAACCAAGCATGCATCACTATAGCTCTTGTCTCAAAGTAGGTGTACTGTCACGACCTGTCACATCACGCCGTGACTTATTTGGTTTTCTGTGTGTAGTGTTTTAGTTCTTGTGTTGCGCTCCTATTTTGTTGTTGATTGATGTACGGATGTACTATATGGACGCCGTCTACTGCCCAAACACGCTGTAAGTCTTTGCTGTCGTCCAGCATTCTGCTTTTGTTTACTTTGCAGCCAGTTCAGTTTTAGCTTCAATGCCTTTTCTTAGCGGCACTTGCCTTTTGCTTATTTTTTTGTTTGAGCATTAGATATCTTTTTACCTGCTGTCGTCTGCATATTGTGATCACGACAAACCATGTTCCTGACATCTACAAAGCAATTAGCTACCTGCTGCCACCTACTGATATGGAAGAGTATTACACGGTAACTCTGCCGATCCCTAGACAGCACAGGCACTCAACAAGGGCACATTTGCGGATTATAATTACTGGTTTGCAAAAAATATTTTTAACCCAATTAGGTGAAATTGCATAATCTGCCACGGTACACTAGTGTGCCGCGGCACAGTGGTTGAAAATCACTGCATTAAACAACTTTAGGATGGTGAGTCGGTCTATTTTACTGAACAGAATAGAGACATACTCTAACATCTAGCGGGATGTCTTTCCAGAAGAGTATAGAAGCTATAGATGTAAAGCCCAGGTGTATCCAGATGTGTATTGACTATAGCACATTTGCATTTTTGTCTTTTAGCCCGATTCTGTCCAGTGCCTTGGCGTCCATTAACAGTCGCTGGGATCTCCCCGTGTTCACGCTTCCCTTCAACATCTTAGTGTGCCTCCACATGGTGGCCACGGGTCACTACAATCACCACTTCCCCCAAGTCCTCATCCAACCCCGCTCGGAGCTGCCCAACATCACCTGGGCGGACATTGACGTGGCGAAGGTTGGTGTTCACTTTGAAATGGTGTACGGTCCTGTGGTTGTGTGGTAGGGCGAGCTGCTCTTGTGAACCTTTCCGGGACGTGTCCTCAGCTCTTTATGTCCGTGCCTGTGGGAATAGGCCAGGTCTACGGCTGCGACAACCCCTGGACAGGAGGCCTCTTCATCATCTCGCTCTTCATCTCTTCCCCTATAACATGCGCTCACGCTGTGCTCGGTTCTACCATTGGCATGGTTTCAGGTGGGTTTGGTCTTCTTAATGTTTCCTGATTGTACAACATTTTCCAGTTACAAACCACAATTATGTTCATTTCTACGAACCTTGTCTCAGTGTACGAACGTTTCATCCACCCATTGTATGTCTGGCAGCGCAGCCATTGTGGGCGGGCTGATCGCTCTCCGGTTTAATTCAGTCAGCACAGCAGTTAAGTTAAAGTTAATCACCCCCTTGGAAGTGAGGGGAGCAGTGGACAGCAGCGGTGGCCGCGCCCGCAAATCATTTTTGGTGATTTAACCCCCAATTCCAACCCGTGATGCTGAGTGCTGTTGTTCGCCTGATGTCAGGTTGAGCTTTTTTTGGCTCTCGTAAATCGGCATGAAATAAATCCTCATACCGTATTTTTCGGACCATAGGGCGCACCCACTATACATAGTATCACTTGACTATAAAATTGTTATAAGTACACGTTTGTATAACAATCAATCTTTATTAACATTAAAGAAAAAAGAAACAAATATACATACTTGCCAACCCTCCCGGATTTTCCGGGAGACTCCCGAAATTCAGCGCCTCTACCGAAAACCTCCCGGGACAAATTTTCTCCCGAAAATCTCCCGAAATTTAGGCGGACTCAGGTCCATGCGGACCATGAGTCCACTTTCCCACAATATAAACAGCGTACCTGCCCAATCACGTTATAACTGTTGAATGATGGAGGGCGAGTTCTTGGTTTCTTATGTGGGTTTATTGTTAGGCAGTTTCATTAACGTCCTCCCAGCGCGGCAACAACACACAACAGCAGTCACGTTTTCGTCTACCGTAAAGCAGTTCGTCTGCCGTAAACAGCAATGTTGTGACACTCTTAAACAGGACAATACTGCCATCTAGTGCATTTGTTGAAAGCACTTTTGTGCGTGCCACACAGCAATGCATCATCAGAGAGGGTGTTCAGCATGGTTAGAAAAATAGTGACAGAGAATAGAACAAGGATGGACAATTCAACCCTTAACTCAACAATGAGTAGATGAGTGTTATGTGTGTGTATATTATTTTATATATATATATATATAATAAAAGAAATATATATTTATAGCTAGAATTCACTGAAAGTCAAGTATTTCTTGTATATATATATATATATATATATATATATATATATATATATATATATATGTGTATATATATATATATATATATATATATATATATATATATATATATATATATATATATGTATATATGTGTGTGTATATATATATATATATATATATATGAAATACTTGACTTAGTATTTCTTTTATATATATATATATATATATATATATATATACATATATATATATATATATATATATATATATATTCACCAAGTCAAGTATTTCATATATATATGTATATATATATATATATATATATATATATATATATATATATATATATATATATATATATATATATATACATATACATATATATATATATATATATATATATGTATGTGTGGGAAAAAAAATCACAAGACTATTTCATCTCTACAGGCCTGTTTCATGAGGGGGGGTTCCCTCAATCATCAGGAGATTTTAATGGGAGCATTCACATACCATGGATTATATAGGGCACAGAGTGGGTGGGTACAGGCTGGTGTAGGGGCGTGGTGATTGGCTCATGTGTTACCTAGGAGGTGTTTCCGTCTGTGGCGGCATGCTGTTACAATTTCGCTGCGCTTGTTGAGGGATGACAGGTCTGGACGGTAAATAATAAACAGTTTTTCTTTCAAGCATAGGTTGCATCTTTTATTACCACTATTGTAAGGTGTGCTGGATGCAAGAATTTGCCATGTTATTGAATATTCAACATTATTGTCTTTGAGGTCCCAAATGTGTTTGCTGAGTTCTGTGGTATTCCGCAGGTTTTGGTTCCTGAAAGAAGCCTTGTGATTGTTCCATTTGGTTTTGAACTCTCCTTCAGTTAATCCTACATATGTGTCGGATGTGTTAATGTCCTTGCGTGTTACCTTAGATTGGTAGACAACTGATGTTTGTAAGCACCCCCCGTTGAGAGGGCAATCAGGTTTCTTTCGACAGTTGCAACCTTTGTTGGTTTTGGAGTCGCTCTGTCCGGGGGCCGACGGCTCATTTGCAATTGTTTTGTTGTGGTTTGAGATGATTTGTCGTATATTGTTCATACAGCTGTAGCTCAATTTAATGTTATTCTTGTTGAATACTTTTCTTAGGGTGTTGTCTTTGTATATATATATATATATATATATATATATATATATATATATATATATATATATATATATATATATATGTATATATATATATATGAATTCTAGCTGTAAATATACTCCTCCCTTCTTAACCACGCCCCCAACCAAAGTGCTGTACAGACATAAGAAAAGGGGCACATAGTGTCACATTTACATTGTAACACGGAATGATGAATAAAATACAGTAGTAAAATATACCTTCTAAGAAGTGCAGAATATATCATCTAAAATACTAAAATGTAATAAATAAATAAAAAAGGATAAAACAAGAAATAAAAACAACCAAGGTATCCTGCATAACTGGATTTGAATGCCAGGGGGGAAAAATATGTTTTTAGCCTAGATTTAAATTGGCTCAGAGACTGGGAGGACCAAATAGATCAGGGGTGTCAAACGTACGGCCCGCGGGTCGGATCAGGCCTGCAAACAGGTTTTATCTGGCCCACGGGATGCGTTTGCTAAGTATAAAAATGAGCCGAAATTTTTGAATGAAAGAAACTGCTGTTCTAAATGTGTCCACTAGAGGTCACAAAAGCAATTCTTTGTATCTTTGTAGATGATGCTACATATGTAAAAAAAAAAAAATTAACCACATGATGTTAGTGCACCAGTTGATGAAAATGATTAAACTACATAAATAACATCCTCTAATTTGATTTTGATATAATTGTTTTTATCTTGATGGATTTCAAATTAACACCAATGAGCTGACTGATGAACATTATCACATCATTTATTCAGAAAGTATAAATAACGACAAATAAAGATCGAATACTAAATATCGCAACATGTGAGTGTAAAAAAAAACATGATTTGTACATTTTCAGAAATGTGCTTGTTCTATTTTTAAACAAAGAAAACAATCTGAAGTTGTCTTTATTTTTAAGTTATCATGCCGTGATTTTACTTGGGAGTAGATTTTTCTCCATGCGGCCCCCGATCTAAAATGAGTTTGACACCCCTGTAATAAATGTAATAGATAGTGGAAGGTTGCTCCACAGTCTGGGCCCTGCCACTGAAAAGGCTCTATCTCCTCTTGCCTACTTTTTGGGACAGCGAGCAGGAGCTGGTCTGAACACCTCAGGGTCCTGCTGGGACAACAATTAATACTTCATACAACCATTTGTGACTAAGTTGTCCCGATTTGCATATTTGTCGTGCAGGACTGGCTTTGGCGGCTCCATTCGGCGACATTTATTTTGGCCTGTGGGGATACAACTGCGTGCTCGCGTGCATCGCCATCGGCGGAATGTTCTATGCTCTCACGTGGCAGGTGCACTTGCTTGCTATTACCTGTGGTGAGTAAGCATTTTCTTTTGACACATGCAAAATGTTATGAATTTGAATACAAATCACTCTCCTGCTGCCCTGCAGGGTTCTTCTGTGCATACCTGGGCTCCGCCATCGCCAACATCATGTCTGCGGTACATTTTACGAAGCACATTTTGTTACTGTAACCCCGCTGACAACAAAGAGGTGCTAAGGGTCCTATTTGTGTTCCTAGTTTGGTCTGCCTGCCTGCACCTGGCCCTTCTGTCTCTCCGCACTCACGTTCCTCCTCATCACCACGGAGTGCAACAAGATCTTCAAGCTGCCGCTGGCCAAGGTCGCCTACCCGGAGAAAAATCTCGGCTTCTTCTGGAAAATGAAGAAAAAGGAGAAGGCAGAGAAGCTCGAGGAGGAAAAGAAAAACCAAGAGGAGAAGATTCTCGACGAGGAAGAGCAGCTGAGGCTCGCGCTTCAAAACATTGAATGAAACTAGGGATGTCCGATAATGGCTTTTTGCCGATCCGATATTGTCCAACTCTTTAATTACCGATACCGATATCAACCGATACCGATATCAACCGATATATACAGTCGTGGAATCAACACATTATTATGCCTAATTTGGACAACCAGGTATGGTGAAGATAAGGTACTTTTAAAAAAAAATTGATAAAATAAAATAAGATAAATGAATTAAAAACATTTTCTTGAATAGAAAAGAAAGTAAAACAATATAAAAACAGTTACCGGTACATTGAAAATAGTAATTAATGGAAATTAGTCAAATTAACTGTTAAAGGTTAGTACTATTAGTGGACCAGCAGCACGCACAATCATGTGTGCTTACGGACTGTATCCCTTGCAGACTGTATTGATATATGTTGATATATAATGTAGGAACCAGAATATTAATAACAAAAAGAAACAACCCTTTTGTGTGAATGAGTGTGAATGAGTGTAAATTGGGGAGGAAGGTTTTTTGGGTTGGTGCACTAATTGTAAGCGTATCTTGTGTTTTTTATGTTGATTTAATAAAAATTAAAAAAAATTAAAAAACGATACCGATAATAAAAAAACGATACTGATAATTTTTGATATTACATTTTAACGCATTTATCGGCCGATAATATAGGAACCAGAATATTAATAACAGAAAGAAACAACCCTTTTGTGTGAATGAGTGTGAATGAGTGTAAATGGGGGAGGAATTTTTTTTGGGTTGGTGCACTAATTGTAAGTGTATCTTGTGTTTTTTTTGTTGATTTAATAAAAAAATAAAAAATAAAATAAATTTAAAAAACGATACCGATAATAAATAAATAAAATACCGATAATTTGTGATATTACATTTTAACGCATTTATCTGCCGATAATATAGGAACCAGAATATTAATAACAGAAAGAAACAACCCTTTTGAGTGAATGAGTGTGAATGAGTGTAAATGGGGGAGGAAGGTTTTTTGGGTTGGTGCACTAATTGTAAGCGTATCTTGTGTTTTTTATGTTGATTTAATAAAAATAAAAAATACATTTTTTTTTAAAAATGATACCGATAATAAAAAAAACGATACCGATAATTTCTGATATTACATTTTAACGCATTTATCGGCCAATAATATAGGAACCAGAATATTAATAACAGAAAGAAACAACCCTTTTGTGTGAATGGGAGGAACAACCCTTTTGTGTGAATGAGTGGGGGAGGAAGGTTTTTTAGGTTGGTGCACTAATTGTAAGTGTATCTTGTGTTTTATATGTTGATTTAATAAAAATAAAAAAAACATACCGATAATAAAAAAAACGATACCGATAATTTCCGATATTACATTCAAACGCATTTATAAGCCGATAATATAGGAACCAGAATATTAATAACAGAAAGAAACAACCCTTTTGTGTGAATGAGTGTAAATGGGGGAGGGAGGTTTTTTGGGTTGGTGCACTAATTGTAGGTGTATCTTGTGTTTTTTATGTTGATTTATTAAAAAAAAAAAAAAAAAAAAAAAACACACAAAAAACGATACCGATAATAAAAAAAAAAACTATACCGATAATTTCCGATATTACATTTTAACGCATTTATCGGCCGATAATAACGGCCGGCCGATATAATCGGACATCTCTAAATGAAACCATTACAATCATTAAGATACCTCTCAGCTCACACAACTCTCTCAGAATTTACCATATTTACAATAGAATAACATGAATGAATGCCATGACCCGGGTAACGGATCATGACATTCATTCATGCCCCACCTTAAGGGACGAATACCAGACGTCCCAAGGTAGGGTGGAGCTACTAGGAGAGGACCCTCATTGGTTAGCGATGCTGCTGTGTTAAACTAATATTAAGGATCATTTTTGTTGAGACAAATAAGACAGGAGTGATAATTAGTTTTAGCTAAGGCACAAGTGTGTTTTCAAGTTATTAAACTATTACCGTATTTTCCGCACTATAAGGCGCACCTAAAAACCACAAATTTTCTCAAAAGCTGACAGTGCGCCTTATAACCCGGTGCGCTTTATATATGGATTAATATTACGATTCATTTTCATAAAGTTTCGATCTCGCAACTTCGGTAAACAGCCGCCATCTTTTTTCCCGGTAGAACAGGAAGCGCTTCTTCTTCTACGCAAGCAACCGCCAAGGTAAGCACCCGCCCCCATAGAACAGGAAGCGCTTCTTCTTCTACTGTAAGCTACCACCCGCCCCCGGAAGAAAAAGAAGCGCGCGGATATTTCGTTTCATTTCCTTTGTGTGTTTACATCTGTAAAGACCAGACTACAAAATGCACGTACGGTGAATATTCGCACCACAGGGAATGAGAAGTCGTCCTTCACTGTGGTTCTAGCTTGCCATGCTAATGGCCAGAAACTTCCTCCCATGGTGATATTCAAAAGGAAGACCTTGCCAAAAGAGACCTTTCCAGCCGGCGTCATCATAAAAGCTAACTCGAAGGGATGGATGGATGAAGAAAAGATGAGCGAGTGGTTAAGGGAAGTTTACGCGAAAAGGCCGGGTGGCTTTTTTCACACAGCTCCGTCCATGTTGATATACGACTCTATGCGCGCCCACATCAAAGATGGTGTCAAAAAACAAGTGAAGCACACAAATACAACACTCGCCGTCATTCCGGGTGGATTAACCAAAGAACTCCAACCGCTGGATATTGGTGTCAACAGGGCATTCAAATCACGACTGCGAACGGCGTGGGAACAATGGATGACCGAAGGCGAACACACCTTCACTAAAACAGGCAGACAGCGCCGGACGACATACGCCAACATTTGCCAGTGGATCGTAAATGCCTGGGCAGATATTTCGGTCACAACTGTGGTCCGAGCTTTCCGGAAGGCAGGATTCACAGAACTACTGGACAACAACAGCGACACTGACTCCGATGACTTCGACGAGACGGAACCGGCCATTTTGGATCCCACGCTTGCGCAACTTTTCAATTCGGACACCGAAGACGAAGAATTCGAAGGATTTACGAATGAAGAATAACTTCAGAAAGTGAGCGCTATGTTTATTTTGTGTGTTGTGACATTAACGTTCGAGCAACATTATGTTGCTATTGCTCTACACCATTTTGAATTTTACTATGTTTGTGATTGCACATTTGCGTACATTTTGGGACAGAGTTGTTAGAACGCTGGTTTTCAATATATTATTAAAGTTTGACTGAACTATCTGACTGTTTTTTTGACATTCCCTTTAGCGCAGCGTAGGCGCGGCTTATAATCCGGGGCGGCTTATTGGTGGACAAAGTTATGAAATATGCAATTCATTGAAGGTGCGGCTAATAATCCGGTGCGCCTTATAGTGCGGAAAATACGGTACTCAATGCCAGATGAAATACCTTTAGTTTAGTCACACACCATTTGCATTCCAGCTGTCTACATGATTGTTTAGAAGCTTTGTTTTCTTCCGCGAACCAAAGGGGTACGCGTCTTAAGGGCCTTTTTTAGTTTTAACGCAAATGGTGTGGTACAAGGCATCATTAAAGTCGTCAGTGAGGTTACGGATTGAGCCAGATAATTGGGGAAGCGCCATCACTGAGAGCTGCTAAAGCATCGGTTATATTCAGAACATTGACAATGTGTGAGGAATTCCAATTTTTTGAGGATTGGACATTGCTTTGGTGTACGGGGGTACCAATACGTTAGATGCAATAACACCACGGACGGGGACAAAGTCTATCGTATTACCGTTGCGATGCACGGCTTCATGTGTTATTTCAGTAAGAACAACTGTCGATTATAGTCTGGAGTGCCACACCCAGAATGTGAATATTAAAATCGTCCATGATAACTACCGTATTTTTCGGAGTATAAGTCGCACCGGAGTATAAGTTGCACCGGCTGAAAATGCATAATAAAGAAGGAAAAAAACATATATCAGTCGCACTGAAATATAAGTCGCATTTTTTGGGGAAATGTATTTGATAAAACCCAACACCAAGAATAGACATTTGAAAGGCAATTTAAAATAAATAAAGAATAGTGAACAACAGGCTGAATAAGTGTACGTTATATGAGGCATAAATAACCAACTGAGAACGTGCCTGGTATGTTAATGTAACATATTATGGTAAGAGTCATTCAAATAACTATAACATATAGAACATGCTATACGTTTACCAAACAATATGTCACTCCTAATCGCTAAATCCCATGAAATCTTATACGTCTAGTCTCTTACGTGAATGAGCTAAATAATATTATTTGATATTTTACGGTAATGTGTTAATAATTTCACACATAAGTCGCTCCTGAGTATAAGTCGCACCCCCGGCCAAACTATGAAAAATACTGCGACTTATAGTCCGAAAAATACGGTATACTATCTGCATGTGTCACTTGGTCAGCAACAAACTCTGGAAATTTGCTAAAAAAGTCTGAATAAGGCCCATGAGGGGGATCGATTACAGCCAAGTGTAGCGGTACCGGAGCAACAGACCTCATAATAAGAGCCTCAAACCCCAAAACCAGTGAAGTTGTCACGTTGTGTAACTCGTAAATAAAAACAGAATACAATGATTGGCGAATCCTTTTCAACCTATATTCAATTGTATACACTGCAAAAACAAGATATTTAATGTTCAAACTGGAAGACTTTGTTATTTTTTGCAAATATTAGCTCATTTGGAATTTGATGCCTGCAACATGTTTCAAAAAGCTGGCACGAGTGGCAAAAAAGACTGAGAAAGTTGAGGAATACTCATCAAACACTTATTTGGAACATCCCACAGGTGAACAGGCTAATTGGGAACAGGTGGGTGCCATGATTGGGTATAAAAGCAGCTTCCATGAAATGCTCAGTCATTCACAAACAAGGATGGAGCGAGGGTCACCACTTTGTGAACAAATGCGTGAGCAAATTGTCAAACAGTTTAAGAACAACATTTCTCAACGAGCTATTGCAAGTAATTTAGAGATTTCACCATCTAAGGTCTGTAATCTCATCAAAGGTTTCAGAGAATCTGGAGAAATCACTGCACGTGACATTGAATGCCCGTGACCTTGATCCCTCAAGCGGTACTGTATCAAAAAGTGACATCAGTGTGTAAAGGATATCACCACATGGGCTCAGGAATACTTCAGAAAACCACTGTCAGTAACTACAGTTTGTCGTTACATCTGTAAGTGCAAGTTAAAACTGTACTATGCAAAGCCAAAGCCATTTATCAACAACACCCAGAAACGCCGACGGCTTTGCTGGGCCCGAGCTCATCTAAGGTGGACTGATGCAAAGCGGAACATTTTTCTGTGGCCTGACGAGTCCACATTTCAAATTGTTTTTGGAAACTGTGGACGTTGTGTCCTCCGGAACAAAGAGGAAAAGAACCATCCGGATT
Source organism: Nerophis lumbriciformis (assembly GCF_033978685.3). Lineage (NCBI taxonomy): Eukaryota > Metazoa > Chordata > Actinopteri > Syngnathiformes > Syngnathidae > Nerophis > Nerophis lumbriciformis. Next base: position 35,082,583 of record NC_084559.2, on the reverse strand, counting down.
GTTATAGGGGCAAAGTTCAAAAGCCAGCATCTGTGATGGTATGGGGGTGTATTAGTGCCCTAGGGATGGGTAACTTACATCTGTGAAGGCACCATTACTGCTGAAAGGTACATACAGGTTTTGGAGCAACATATGTTGCCATCCAAGCAACATTACCATGGATGCCCATGATTATTTCATCAAGAAAATGCCAAGCCACGTGTTACATCAACGTGACTTCATAGTAAAAGAGTGCGGGTACTAGACTGGCCTGCCTGTAGTCCAGACCTGTCTACCGTTGAAAATGTGTGGCGCAATATGAAGCCTAAAATACCACAACGGAGACTACGGACTGTTGAACAACTTAAGCTGTACATCAAGCAAGAAAGGGAAAGAATTCCACCTGAGAAGCTTCCAAAATTGGTCTCCTCAGTGCCCAAACGTTTACTGAGTTTTGTTAAAAGGAAAGGCCATGTAACACAGTGGTACAAATGCCCCTGTGCCAACATTTAAATTCTAAGTTAATGATTATTTGAAAAAAAAAAGTAAGTTTCTCCGTTTGAACATTAAATATCTTGTCTTTGCAGTCTATTCAATTGAATATGAGTTGAAAAGGATTCGCAAATCATTGTATTCTTTTTTTTATTTACGAATTACACAACATGCCAACTTCACTGGTTATGGGTATATACACAGTATATATACATATATATATATATACAGTATATATATGCATACATATATTGCATACATATAAACACTCTATATATATATATATATATATATATATATATATATATGTCTTAATAAGGTTATCCAAAAAATAGTGCTCGATACCGTAGTAGAGCGCAATATATGTATGTGTGGGGAAAAAAATCACAAGACTATTTCATCTCTACAGGCCTGTTTCATGAGGGGGGGTTCCCTCACTCATCATGAGTGAGGGAACCCCCCCTCATGAAACAGGCCTGTAGAGATGAAATAGTCTTGTGATTTTTTTTCCCACACATACATATATATATATATATATATATATATATATATATATATATATATATATACACCCAACAATAATGTAACTAGTTAGCCAGCTGATAATCTAAAAACAATATAGCTTTATCATCTAATTTTTTAAGAGTGACATTTGTACATTTGTTTAGTTAAAACATTCTTGAAGACAAAACCAAAAAAGTCCATCTGATCTCATCATCAAACTGAAATTGACTGAAATTGTTCTGGAGCAGCTGTTTTGCATCTACAGTATATTTAGTAAAGGTATGTCTCGAAAGGACGTGCAAACTGGCTGTTGCAGAGAAATAGCTGTGAGAAAGAAGGAGCTTGTGCTGCAGCTCTGTCCTATGTATGCTATTTAACATATATGGATTGTCAAAAATAAAAACATTAGATGTATGTTCTATTCAGCAATATCATTTTATAATTGTAACGCTTCTGGATGACTTAAGGGGCTGATAGCAAATTAATTTGATGCGATTTCCGTTTTTGTTTTTTTAAATGACGTTCGAAATGAAATAATTGGAATATGCATTTTGTTGCGTCTGGAACTTTCCAGGGCATGTTCACAGTTGGTGCCATCATCTTCAGTGACCACACCTTCGGTAGAATACAAAAAAATGGTGTTCCAATGTAGATGCAATGACTGCAGGACTGTGTCTAAACTGCCCATAAAAAGTGGTGCATAATCGTCTGCTGCATGTTTCTAAACATATCAAAACGCCACAGGTGGGCGCATGAGAACATGCATTAGGTGGTCTGCGCTGCTTGTTATCAATTGTACAACAAATGTCTCTCTTATATTGACCTACAAATTATTGCCAATAAGCGATATTATTGGTAGTCATTTTTGAGACCAAATTAACCACTGAAATAATGACAATATATAATATAATAATAATAATAATTTCAAACGCCACATTTTTTTATTTCTCATATATTTTAACATTGTAATTGAAATGTAAAGTTTTGAATACCAAGTTAAATAAAACAAACAAATAATACAAATAAAATATACTATCTGCAAGCTAAATGTTGCCTTTGAATAAAAATCACTAACAAAATCAATAAAATAGGTTTTGTCTCTGTTAAGAAGGGGTTATGTACACAACCAAAACAATAAATAAAATGGCTAAATAATGCTCAAAAAGTAAATATACACAATTTATTAACCAAGTTGTGCTTTTAATACCTAAAATAAATATACAATATACTTTACCGGCAGAGGAAGCATCAAATATTGTTCTGGCTTAATAAGAGCCATATTATTTGTATTTGTGTGTTTAAATATGTTCATCTTTTATTTTAAATTGTGAAGGGTGATCAGGTGTTTCACTTCCAATTTCGGAAGTCATGTGAGTTCACTGTTGAATGGAATTTGTGTCCGTCTGTTTCAACTTGGCATTGTCAAGTTTATCGATTACTTTGTGCAAAAAAAAAAGCACACCCTTTATGTTTAATGTGAACACTGTACCTCATTTGTTTTAACAGTAATGTAGTTTAAATTGGGGAATGACCTTTCATAATGGGGGAAAGACGCCAATGTCTGTTGTTCACATGTTAGCATTTAAACTAGCGCCAGTCAGTCCGTCTGTATAAGTAAGTAAGAAAGTAAGTAAGTAAGTAAATACATTTTATTTATAAAGCGCTTTTCACAGATAAAATCACAAAGCACTGTACAAAACATAGGTGAAGTAAAACAACAATTCAATTTAAAGGCCTACTGAAATGCGATTTTCTTATTTAAACGGGGATAGCAGGTCCATTTTATGTGTCATACGTGATCATTTCGCGATATTGCCATATTTTTGCTGAAAGGATTTAGTAGAGAACATCGACGATAAAGTTCGCAACTTTTGGTCGCTGATAAAAAAAGCCTTGCCTCTACCGGAAGTAGCAGACGATATGCGTGTGACGTCACAGGTTGTGGAGCTCCTCACATCTGCACATTGTTTACAATCATGGCCACCAGCAGCGAGAGCGATTCGGACCGAGAAAGCGACGATTTCCCCATTAATTTGAGCGAGGATGAACGATTCGTGGATGAGGAAAGTGAGAGTGAAGGACTAGAGGGCAGTGGGAGCGATTCAGATAGGGAAGATGCTGTGAGAGGCGGGTGGGACCTGATATTCAGCTGGGAATGACTAAAACAGTAAATAAACACAAGACATATCGTATTTTTCGGAGTATAAGTCGCACCGGAGTATAAGTCGCACCTGCCGAAAATGCATAATAAAGAAGGAAAAAAAATATATAAATCACACTGGAGCCGGCCAAACTATGAAAAAAACTGCGACTTATAGTCCGAAAAATACGGTATATATACTCTATTAGCCACAACACAACCAGGCTTATATTTAATATGCCACAAATTAATCCCGCATAACAAACACCTCCCCCCTCCCGTCTATATAACCCGCCAATACAACTCAAACACCTGCACGACACACTCAATCCCACAGCCCAAAGTACCGTTCACCTCCCCAAAGTTCATACAGCACATATATTTCCCCAAAGTCCCCAAAGTTACGTACGTGACATGCACATATCGGCACGCACGTATGGGCAAGCGATCAGATGTTTGGAAGCCGTAGCTGCATGCGTACTCACGGTACCGCGTCTGCGTATCCAACTCAAAGTCCTCCTGGTAAGAGTCTCTGTTGTCCCAGTTCTCCTGGTAAGAGTCTCTGTTGTCCCAGTTCTCCAAAGGCCAATGGTAAAGCTTGACTGTCATCTTCCGGGAATGTAAACAATGAAACACCGGCTGTGTTATCCGGCACACCAGTCAAGGGGTGCATTCTACGGCGGGGGTGCGTTATCCGGCACAACACCTGCCGCAATACACCGCTTCCCACCTACAGCTTTCTTCTTAGCTGTCTCCATTGTTCATTGAACAAATTGCAAAAGATTCACCAACACAGATGTCCAGAATACTGTGGAATTTTGCGATGAAAACAGACGACTTAATAGCTGGCCACCATGCTGTCCCAACATGTCTTCTACAATCCGTGACGTCACGCGCAGACGTCATCATACCGAGACGTTTTCAGCAGGATATTTCGCGCAAAATTTAAAATTGCACTTTAGTAAGCTAACCCGGCCGTATTGGCAAGTGTTGCAATGTTAAGATTTCATCATTGATATACAAACTATCAGACTGTGTGGTCGGTAGTAGTGGGTTTCAGTAGGCCTTTAAAACGGGCAACATCATAAAAAGGTTACAAAGTGGATTAAAAATGATAGTTAACTAAAAGCTTTACTAAAAAGAGAAGTTTTCAAATGTTTCTTAAAAGTTTCAACACAGTCAAGATCACGGAGGAACTGGTGCAAATTGTTCCAGAGTCTGGGAGCTATAGCCTGGAATGCCATGTCTCCACGGGTTTTAAAACGAGTTTTGGGGATTTTTAGAAGACCCTGGCCTGAAGACCGGAGGCGGCGCCCTGAAGAGTAGGGGCATAACAAGTCAGTGATGTACTGAGGGGCCCCACCATGCAACGCACAGAATGTCAGGACTAAAATTTTAAACCCAATGCGGAATTTAACTGGAAGCCAATGAAGACTGGATACAACTTCGGTAAATCAGATCACTCCGCCATCTTGGTCGTACCCGTGTATAAACAAAGTTTGAAGCGCGCGCCCGTGGTGACGCGAGAAGTCAAGCGTTGGTCTGTGAACTCAGAGAGCGCGCTCCAGGACGCGCTAGATTGTACAGACTGGAGCGTGTTGCGCGAGGGCACAGACAACATTGACGAATATACAGACACTGTGCTGGACTTTGTTGGTAAACTGGTCAAGGAAATAGTCCCCACATACACAGTAAGGGTTTTTCCCAATCAGAAGCCCTGGGTTGATAGATCGGTCCGAGAGGCTTTGAAAGCGCGCACCTCAGCCTACAGCAGAGGGCGCGCGACCGGCGATATGCACGCGTACAAGGCAGCGTGCTATGACGTCAGGCGTGTAGTGAAACAGGCAAAGGGAAGATACAGGGACAAAATGGAGTTTCAATTTCAGCAGGCTGACTCCAGAGCTGTATGGCAAGGAATCAGAACCATGACAAACTACAAAGGCAGCCCCCCCATGGTGAATGCTGATGTCTCCCTGGCAAATGAGCTAAATACTTTTTATGCACGGTTTGAGGCTGCAAATTCAAACAGCAGCATTCATGGCACCGCAAAAGAGGGTATGGCCACTGGCAATGGAGACTCAGCATTCAGAATAACAGAACATGACGTGAGGAGAACCTTCAAGAGGGTGAATATCAGGAACGCCACAGGGCCAGGCGGCATTCCCGGTTGCGTCCTAAAAGTCTGTGCTGACCAACTGGCACCGGTATTCACAGACATATTCAATCTGTCCCTTGAACAGTCCGGCATCCCCACCTGTCTGAAAAAATACACCATTGTCCCTGTTCCAAAGAAATCTGCCCCTGCCTGCCTCAACGACTACCTCCCCGTAGCCCTCACCCCCATAGCCATGAAGTGCTTTGAGAAGCTAATCAAAGACCACATATGCTCCTCCCTCCCCCCCACTATAGACCCCTGCAATTTGCATACCGCCCAAACAGGTCAACCGACGATGCAATCGCACACGTATTGCATACCGCCACGACACACCTGGACAAAAGGCAGGGGAACTATGTGAGAATGCTGTTCATAGATCACACTTTTAGCATTCAACACCATAGTCCCATCCAAGCTTGTCATTAAGCTCAAGGACCTGGGCTTGAACTCAACCCTCTGTCAGTGGGTCTAGGATTTCCTGACAGGCAGACCACAAGTGGTGAGAGCAGTGAACTGCACCTCATCAACCATCATCCTCAACACCGGAGCCCCCCAGGGCTGTGTTCTGAGCCCCCTCCTCTATTCACTCTACACACATGACTGTGGCTAAAAACACCACCAACTCCATTGTGAAATTTGCTGACGACACAGCTGTGGTGGGCCTGATCTCCGGTAACGATGAGACGGCCTACCTGAGTGAAGTGAAGAACCTGGCATTATGGTGTCAGGAGAACCACCTCGCCCTGAACGTCAGCAAGACCAAGGAGATCATAGTGGATTTTAGGAGACGGGGTGCAAGGAACTACAGTCCACTCAGCATAGACGGGACGCCGGTCGAGAGAGTGACCAACTTCAAATACCTCGGAGTGACAATATCAGAAGACCTGTCCTGGACCACACACATAGACAACGTGGTGAAAAAGGCACGACAGCGTCTCTACTTCCTCAGGAGACTCAGGAAGTTCAAACTAAACCACAAGATCCTCAGAAACTTCTACTCATGCACAACAGAGAGTGTCATGACTGGAAACATCACCTCCTGGTTTGGGAATAGCACCGCACACGACCACAACAGACTGCAGAGAGAGTCCAGATCAGCCGAGAGAACCATCGGAGGTGTGCTCCCGACCATCTGCAACATCTACACCAGGCGGTGTAGATCCAAGGCCAAGAGGATAGTGAGGGACTCTAGCCACCCAAGAAACTGCCTCTTCTCACTGCTGCAGTCAGGCAAGCGCTACCGGAGTCTCATGGCCAACACGAAGAGACTCAGGAGGAGCTTCTATCCCCAAGTCATCAGACTGCTCAACTGCACCGCTGATTAACACTTTATCACAATTGCACAAAACCGCATGCACAAGAATCACTTTACTTACCACTGTAATTACCGGACTACAATACTCTTCATTCAATGACTGTAAATAATGTAAAAACAAGAGTATAAAGAAGTCATACTGTTTGTTCATACTACTGTCACTACTCAACTGCCAAAAGAACTGTAGACACCTTAATATTTATTACTTCCTATACTGTATATACTGTTATACTATTTCATATTGCACTGGTACTGTATGTGACTACTGTACTTTTACTTGTACTGATACTTCTACCATAACTACTGGGACTTATTGTGCAACTTATTGTCTTGTAATGAATGTACATCAGAGCTATTCAAATTGTTGTATTTTTTGTATTTAGTGTATTAGATTCAGCAACTATTGTTTGGATCCCACTGTACGCAATATCTGAAGAGTATGGAAAAAAGCATTTCACTGTGGTGTATTCTGCATGTGACGAATAAAACCCTTGAACCTTGAACCTTGAAACTGGGGTGATATGGGCTGTTCTGGGTGCACCGGTCTAAAGTCTGGCAGCCGCATTTTGTACAGTCAGAAGTCTCTTTAGCGTTGACTTGTTAAAGAGAGTGAAGAGAGAATTGCAATAGTCAATGCGAGACGAAATGAACGCGTGAATGATCATTTCCAGATCCAATTTTAAAGGGGAACATTATCACCAGACCTATGTAAGCGTCAATATATACCTTGATGTTGCAGAAAAAAGACCATATATTTTTTTAACCGATTTCCGAACTCTAAATGGGTGAATTTTGGCGAATTAAACGCCTTTCTATTATTCGCTCTCGGAGCGATGACGTCACAACGTGACGTCACATCGGGAAGCAATCCGCCATTTTCTCAAACACATTACAAACACCGAGTCAAATCAGCTCTGTTATTTTCCGTTTTTTCGACTGTTTTCCGTACCTTGGAGACATCATGCCTCGTCGGTGTGTTGTCGGAGGGTGTAACAACACGAACAGGGACGGATTCAAGTTGCACCAGTGGCCCAAAGATGCGAAAGTGGCAAGAAATTGGACGTTTGTTCCGCACACTTTACAGACGAAAGCTATGCTACGACAGAGATGGCAAGAATGTGTGGATATCCTGCGACACTCAAAGCAGATGCATTTCCAACGATAAAGTCAAAGAAATATGCAAGCGGATGAGGGTATGTCTACAGAATATATTAATTGATGAAAACTGGGCTGTCTGCACTCTCAAAGTGCATGTTGTTGCCAAATGTATTTCATATGCTGTAAACCTAGTTCATAGTTGTTAGTTTCCTTTAATGCCAAACAAACACATACCAATCGTTGGTTAGAAGGCGAACGCCGAATTCGTCCTCGCTTTCTCCCGTGTCGCTGGCTGTCGTGTCGGTTTCGCTTGCATACGGTTCAAACCGATATGGCTCAATAGCTTCAGTTTCTTCTTCAATTTCGTTTTCGCTACCTGCCTCCACACTACAACCATCCGTTTCAATACATGTGTAATCTGTTGAATCGCTTAAGTCGCTGAAATCCGAGTCTGAATCCGAGCTAATGTCGCTATAGCTTGCTGTTTTATGCGCCATGTTTGTTTGTCTTGGCATCACTGTGTGACGTCACAGGAAAATGGACGGGTGTATATAACGATGGTTAAAATCAGGCACTTTGAAGCTTTTTTTAGGGATATTGCGTGATGGGTAAAATTTTGAAAAAAACTTCGAAAAATAAAATAAGCCACTGGGAACTGATTTTTAATGGTTTTAAGCCTTCTGAAATTGTGATAATGTTCCCCTTTAACAACAAATTTCTCACTTTAGAAATATTTCTGAGATGACAAACCATCTCAGCGCAGCTTCTAAAACCGATGAAAAGTGTGAATGCTCTTGAAGTACACACCTGGCGATTTATCAACGCTTGAAAACTTACAGACATCATTTTCAGTTGTTTTTTTTTTAACTTCAATTCGTTAATTGACTTATTGAATATCAGCCCAGATCTAAATAGTACATGCCATTTTAGAGATTTCACACCACGCTGTTTAGTGCAAGGTATTTGGGTCTCAGTTGTTCAGGCCCATTGTGTTGATGCGTCATAGTACAGTTAGGTCAGCCTTATCAAGATGCCCACAGTTTTCAAAACACGTGTAGAGCTAAAACAGGAACGTGGGCCCGCTCAATTAGAAATGTGGTATTCAAGGTACAGTACAGTAAAGTAGGGCATAATAATCACAATTATTTTGATTAATATTGTAATCACATTTAATTAAAAGAGTATTCATTCATTTGCAAAGATTGGTGTAAAATGTAGTTTAAAAAAAACTGATATTAGGGTTGTACGGTTTACCGGTATTAATAAAGTACCGCAATACTAAATAATCTTATTCGGTACTATACCGCATCTAAAAAGTACCGGTCTGCCACAATATTTTTGAGCATCACAACATCTTCTTTCGTTTAAAAACAAATGTATATTATGTTTATAAACTCAGGAAATATGTCCCTGGAAACATGAGGACTTTGAATATGACCAATGTATGATCCTGTAACTACTTGGTATTGAATTGATACCCAAATTTGTGGTATTATCCAAAACTATTGCAAACAACAGAAGAATAAGTGATTATTACATTTTAACAGAAGTGTAGCTAGAACATGTTAAAAGAGAAAGTAAGCAGATATTAACAGTAAATGAACAAGTAGATTGATAATTAATTTTTTACCACTTGTCCTTAATAATTTTGACAAAATAATAGAATGATAAATGACACAATATGTTACTGCATATGTCAGCAGCTAAATTAGGAACCTTTGTTTGTTTTGTTTTGTCTAGTATGTTCACTATTTCATTTAAGGACAACATTGCAATAAGAAACATATGTTGAACGTACGGGAAGATTTTTTTGTTAAAATAAAGCCAATAATGCCATTTTTTGTGGTGCCTTTAATTGAGAAAAGTACCAAAAAGTATCTAAATAATTTTGGTACCGGTACCAAAATATTGGTATCGGGACAACACGTATGACGTTAATTTTGTACATTCTTGGGTAGCAGATTGTAGTTTGCTTTGTGCATCATTTTAGCTGTTTGCAAGTTCACTATGTCGTGGAATTTCGGTATTTTCGATTCAATGAATAGAGGGTTGGAATGTTCTAGATGTATAGCAGTAATTGTTAACAGTTAATACTGTATTGTGGAGCCTTTTTTTCTTGCACTATGGCCTGTCTTTAAAAAAAAATAAGAACAAAGCCAAATCTGCGGAGTCACAGTGATCTGATGCTGATGTGTCAGCGTAACCTTTTCCTTTCATTTGCTTTGTTGAAATGTTTGTAAAAATTATGCAACTGAAAAAGGCCAGCGATAACAAACGGATCACCTGAATCGTGACGCCAATGTGTTGATATGAAAGCGGCCATCTAAGATCAGGCCATGTGATGGGGGGTCACCTGACATGATGATGTGGAATAATGCAAACAATCACCATGTTCCTGCAAACTTGAATTGTGACCTCATTTCTTTATTGCAAGTCTAATATGTTCTAAAAAAACCATGTTAAAATCAGTGAGTACAAGTTGATAGCCAGTTTGTTTTGCAGGGGCTACATTTGTGTGAGCTTTCGACGAAAAATAAAAAAATTAAAATAAACAATTTTATGCAAACAACGAGGCCAATTCCAAAAGGTAATTCCTCCGTGTTTAACTCCCAGACACACAACAACACTTCCTCATTCTCTGCCGACACGGTGTGTTCACAGACCATGGGAAAAATTAACATTCTGACATACTAACATATACATTAACAACGGCAGCTGGCTACAGTATGAATGGATATACACCGTTTATTTTTTGCGCACTATTGAGTAGTGATGCATTGGAAATTTGCTATGATGAGTAGAACAGCAAACATGCCAATTGGCCTTGTCAGATCATGAAAGAAGTAAAAGTGAATCACAATTATCACAATTATCACCTCTTAGATCCTTTGCCAAGTGATTCATTTTCTTTCTTTTTTTTCCATTTATTTATTTATTTCAGGCAATAACATAAAAAAGTACAAAGTTTGTTGGAATAATTGTTTGTAAGTTATCACAAAAGGAACGTGGTATTATGAATGCTGTCTTTCGAGGCCTAACAAGAGGAAGAAGGCTCGTGAAACGCCACTGTGATTTCAACACGGACAGATGGCAGGATCTGCTCAACTCCCAGAGGAACTCTCTTTGACGTGTTAAACGAACTCTCTTTGAAGTATTTCACAAACTCTCTTCCAACTATTTGGTAACTGAAGTCAACGCTATTTACGACCCGCTGCCCTCTTGAAGTCCCTGTGGTCAGGAGACAGGAGGGGTTATCCATTGTCCTCCAACACCTGCCCCAGCTGGATCCAGGAAGAGCCCAAGCCCGAGAAATCCTCTTCTTGGACTTCAAAGCGACCGAAAACAATGACTCTTTTACACACTTACCATTCCTGCTGTGACATATGTTGGTGCGTGAACATGGAACATCTGAAATAAAAGAGGAGACGAAAACCTTCTTCGTCAGAGCGTGCTAAGACACTGTAAGAGGTTACAGGTTGACGCATGTCTCTCCTCAATTGAGTCCAAATTGAATTCTGTCTCTGTTTGATTCCTTGCCTTTTGTCTTGTTTAATAGATGTCCTGTGTTTGAACGTGACATCTAATTGGTCCTTCGAGCCGGATTCCAACACGTCTGGCGATTCCAGCAGGAGTGAGTGAAACCAGAAAGACCATGGCAACCAAATCCTGATTGAGGAACTGCTTTTTCTTAATTTCGGGCTGGAATTGAAAGACTGACGGAAAATCCGAGGACAACAGGAAGGAACGCAGAGAGCAGTGAGTACGTTTTGAATTACGAAGAAAGAAACGACTAAGAAAAAGCGTGTGACTGAGGGTTACGACGCATAGACAAACCCTGTAAATCCTAGGCTCTAACAGGTAAAAAGGCCAAAATTACTGCAGGACGTCGGTGTCCGCGAAAACTGAAATACCCGAAATAAACTAAAAACTAAAATTCTAAAACTGAAGAGGCCAATATACTGCAGGTAAACGGAACCGCGAAAACTGGAATCCGTAATATCCGTAAACAAATATACTAGGGGGAGGCGGAGCCCACAATAATTTGTAATATCCGTAAGCCATTATCCTGGGGACGACGGCGTCCAATGCAGACCTAAAATGGTCTATTCAGAATAAAAACTGAATTTTGTCCGTAAAAAACAATAACCTGGAGAGCGACGGGGTCCTCATGTAATATACATTGAAATTTCCGTAGATCAATATACTGAAAGGTGTGAATGTGAAAGTGTGTGGGAGTAATCACCATTAGGCTATCACTCCATATTAAAGTTGTGAGAAGTAAATAGTGGGTTATTGTGGATGCTCTAGGCAAGACACCTCCACTGGGGAACCATCTCCAGTAGAAGCGACGTGCACCACAATAATAAATTAAACCACTATCTTACAACAAAGACAAAAGTAATCCTTATAAGTTCGGCTCTGTAGGGGACGACGGATTACTCCAAATTCTCAAAATGGAAAGAGGGACACAAAGAAACGCAGATCTAATATGGTCTATTACAATCTATTTAAACCAAAATAGAAGACAACAACCACAACGTCAGCGGTTACACCCGACTGCATGTTGGCGTTGTAGCACAGAAGGGCATTTTGCAAGAAACTGTCCTGAGAAATCAACCATCAAAGTAACTCAGCATGACTGTTAAAAGACGACACCAATTAGTCATGTTGTCAGCGTATGCCCTTGGTGGTAAGATCGCTGCAAACGTGTTTGTTTGTTTGTTTGTTTGTTTGTTAGTGTGTGTTTAAGTGTGTATCTTTCCAGGTACAAATTGTGTAAAAACCCCGGAGTTTCAAATAAAAATAAAAATAGGTTAAAAGAAAAAGCAAATAGGAGAAAAATCTCAAAGTGCTGAAGTGAGAGAAAAGTAAAAATAAATGAAGAAATGGGGAAAAATCAATAATAAGAATGAATGCAAAATGAAATAAACTAATGCGAAAGAGAGATAATGGGGGTATTGAAATAAGAGATGAAGAAAAGGTAGACTGAAGACATACATGTATGTTTGGATATATAAAGAGCGCTTTTATATATACAAATATATATATGTATAATTAAATAATGGAACAAATAAAAACCTAGATTAATAACTATAATAAGAGTTGAGATGTATAGTATGATAAAATGATAAAGTGGGTTACATGGTTATTAGCTGAGGAAAGAAGAAAAAAAAAAAAGAAGAGAAATCTCTTCAAGTGTTGCTGACCTTTGCCACCTTGTGTGTGTGTGTGTGTGTGTGTGTGTGTGTGTGTGTGTGTGTGTGTGTGTGTGTGTGTGTGTGTGTGTGTGTGTGTGTGTGTGTGTGTGTGCGTGGCGCAGTGGGGGAGGTGTGAAAGTGAATTTATTACATGTAAATTTAAAGTCGGTTTAACTTTGAAGTGTAGTATAACATTCTTAGGTTAGATTATGTTTTAGACATTTGCAACAACATACATCTGAGTGTTGAGCTAAGATAAGATAAGGACATAACATAGAATAAATAAGGAGGTATGGCAATCAGGAAAACTATCAGCTAGCGATAGACAACTGATTGCTTTGAATATTATTGAATAGTAATTGCAAATAAAAAATATAAACAATGGGAAGAATGTAAATTCTGAGTGTAAAAGTATAGATTAAGTGGCGTATAGACAGTTAAGTGAGTTTAAAACATTACTTAAAAAATACATAAAGTAATATGTATAACATTTGAATTAGGAGGAAAAATAACATTAGCGTTATTAAATAATTTACATAGTGAAAGACACAAAATAAGCAAAATAAAAGTACAATTATGCAAAAGAGAAGTAAAGAATCTAGGACGTTCTCTAAACAAAAATGGACACACTATTGTGGAAAATAGAAAAACAAAGTACTACAAGTACAAAAACCACAAATAAAGAAGCAAATGAGGTAATTTCTAGGATTAACGAATTATTGTAGAAGTTAGATACCAAATTATGCTGAAGTAGTAGCTCCTTTAAGTAAATTAATGAAAAAATTTAATCATCTGTAGAGTGGAATTCAGAAGCTAAAGCAGCATTCTGTGAAATAAAAATAGAACAGAATGTGCGATTGTTACAGTAACGAAAATTTTGAAAGCTATCAAATGACCATCAAATTGCTCAATGCAAGCGGCAGAACTAGAAGCACTAATAGAAGCATGTAAAGTAATGAAAGATCAAATGGTTACAATATACACAGATAGTCAATACGCATTCTCAACAGTGCACACATTTGCACAACACTGGCAAAATAGAGGGATGATAACGTCAACAGGAAAACCTGTAACACATGGAGAACTATTAAAAGAATTATTAGAAGCAGTACAGCTACCAGCTAAAATAGCAATATGCAAATGTGCGGCACACACAAACGGAACGGACACAGTAACACTGGGAAATGTGTTTGCTGACAAAACAGCAAAACAAGCAACAGAAAAGGAAATAAAAATTTCAAACGACAAACTAGTGACATGAATAATGATATACTAAAAGACATGCAACAACAAAGTACTCCAAAAGAAAAAGATAAATGGATTTTAAAAACGGAGTCACGTTGATCAAAGAAGACATCTATGTATGTCCAGACAATAAACTAATCTTACCAAAAAATCTATATAAGTGGGTAGCAGTTTTGAGCCAAGGTTGAACTCATGGCTCAACAGGAGGGATATGAATGCCCTTATACAGAAGTACTATACTTCCTATAGTTTAATTCTTATAAAAAAATGTTTGTATAAAACATCTATGCAATTAACTAAATAAGAGTGAAGGAAAACATTATTGTCTGGTCATAGTAGATGCATTTTCAAAGTAGGTAGAAATATTTCCTAAAGGAAAAGCAGATGTGCTGACAGTAGCAAAAGCATTATGCAAATATTTAGTAAAAATGTACATTAACATTACAAGTACAACAGGACTAACACCATTTGAAAGATAGTGGAAAGACCAAGCTAAATACACTTAGCACATAGTAAAAACTCATATAATGGGAAAAAGTATTTGGGATTGTATTTAAAAAGGTCATATAATGGAAAAAAAAGTATTCGGAATTGTATTTGTGTTATCAAAGGGACATGTTAACTAGCACACTACAAATTCCACTGTGACAAAATAGTAAGCATACCATTTGATGGTGTGTCAAAGTTTGATAATAATTGGTTCCTGTTTTGGTAATTAATTTGTTCCTTATGGCGGAGCAAGTGGAAAAGGCTACAAAAACTGATTGTGTTGTATGTATAAGCCCAGACAATTACTCAAGATGAGTCAAAAAAAGTTGAATTGAAGTAATGAGCAAAACAAAATTGACCCTGTAGCTAAAGAGACAAAACAGAAACCAATATTTGATAAATATGTGAAAAAGCTAATTATACCTGCATTAACATGCAAGGCTCTGTACAACAGTTAGGAAACGTATCATCAGATAACTGCATACACATAGTAAATGTATCAATATTTGTACAAGAATTGTTAACACGCCTGAACAGTTTGATATCTGAACATTGGAAAATAACTAGACATGTAAACTGGCAAAGTGTTGGAGATCCAACTTATATCGATGCAATAGGTGTCCCAAGAGGTGTACCTGACGACTATAAATTGGTAAATCAAGTTGCAGCTGGATTTGAATCATTTGTCTGCTGGTGGTGTATGATTAACAAGAATGTTGACAGAATAAACTATGTCCACTACAACGTACAGAGATTGGGAAATTGGACACAGGCCGGACTTGAAGCAGTCGCTGATCAACTGGCCGCCACCTCCCTTATGGCCTTTCAAAACCGTATGGCGCTGGACATGTTGTTAGCGGAAAGAGGGGGTGTGTGCGCAATATTTGGTGAACAGTGTTGCACGTTCATACCAAACAACACCGACGCAGAAGGTAGCCTGACCAAAGCACTGGAAGGCCTTCGCACCCTCAACGGTAAAATGAAAGAGCACTCAGGCATAGATACATCTATGTGGGATGGGTGGATGGACGGTTTCGGCAAATACAAGTCTTTGGTATCATCAATTCTAGTATCTATGGCTGTGTTTGTAGCAATACTGACGTTGTGTGGATGTTGTTGTATTCCCTGTCTGCGTTCTCTGCTTAACCGTCTGATTACCACAGCGATTAGCCCAGCAGATGATAAAGCTGTTCAGATGCACCTCCTGGCGGACGATAAGGAAGATGAATCTGATGATGGAGATACCTACCTGGATGGTGTTCCTGATCTGTTTCCAGACCCGAGTAACGATGAGAAAAATTGATGTTGAACTCTGAGTGTAAACATAACTTGGCCCTAGGAAAATGAACCATTAACTGAAAATCGCAAGAAGAAGTTATTGGGGATGAAGAGAGTCTGGGGAAGTTTTTGCGATAAACAGGAGGGAAATGTTGGAATAATTGTTTGTAAGTTATCACAAAAGAAACGTGGTATTATGAATGCTGTCTTTCGAGGCCTAACAAGAGGAAGAAGGCTCGTGAAATGCCACTGTGATTTCAACACGGACAGATGGCAGGATCTGCTCAACTCCCAGAGGAACTCTCTTTGAAGTGTTAAACGAACTCTCTTTGAAGTATTTCACAAACTCTCTTCCAACTATTTGGTAACTGAAGTCAACGCTATTTACGACCCGCTGCCCTCTTGAAGTCCCTGTGGTCAGGAGACGGGAGGGGTTATCCATTATCCTCCAACACCTGCCCCAGCTGGATCCAGGAAGAGCCCAAGCCCGAGAAATCCTCTTCTTGGACTTCAAAGCGACCGAAAACAATGACTCTTTTACACACTTACCATTCCTGCTGTGACATATGTTGGTGCGTGAACATGGAACATCTGAATTAAAAGAGGAGACGAAAACCTTCTTCGTCAGAGCGTGCTAAGACACTGTAAGAGGTTACAGGTTGACGCATGTCTCTCCTCAATTGAGTCCAAATTGAATTCTGTCTCTGTTTGATTCCTTGCCTTTTGTCTTGTTTAATAGATGTCCTGTGTTTGAACGTGACAAAGTTGACAACACATAATAATATAAATGAATATAGTGCAAAAGGTAATGTATAGTATGTAATGCATGATTGTCCAGTTTTGCCTGAAACCTAACCTAACAATTCATAAAATTAATACACAACTAAATATGTTTATAAAGTAGTTACTTTGCTGAGAGGTACAGTACAGGCCAAAAGTTTGAACACGCCTTCCCATTCAATGTGTTTCCCTTATTTTAATGACTATTTACATTGTAGATTGTCACTGAAGGCATCACAACTATGAATGAACACATGTGGAGTTATGTACTTAAAGGGGAACATTATCACAATTTCAGAAGGGTTAAAACCATTAAAAATCAGTTCCCAGTGGCTTATTTTATTTTTCGAAGTTTTTTTCAAAATTTTACCCATCACGCAATATCCCTAAAAAAAGCTTCAAAGTGCCTGATTTTAACCATCGTTATATACACCCGTCCATTTTCCTGTGACGTCACACAGTGATGCCAAGACAAACAAACATGGCGCATAAAACAGCAAGCTATAGCGACATTAGCTCGGATTCAGACTCGGATTTCAGCGGCTTAAGCGATTCAACAGATTACGCATGTATTGAAACGGATGGTTGTAGTGTGGAGGCAGGTAGCGAAAACGAAATTGAAGAAGAAACTGAAGCTATTGAGCCATATCGGTTTGAACCGTATGCAAGCGAAACCGACGAAAACGACACGACAGCCAGCGACACGGGAGAAAGCGAGGACGAATTCGGCGATCGCCTTCTAACCAACGATTGGTATGTGTTTGTTTGGCATTAAAGGAAACTAACAACTATGAACTAGGTTTACAGCATATGAAATACATTTGGCAACAACATGCACTTTGAGAGTGCAGACAGCCCAGTTTTCATCAATTAATATATTCTGTAGACATACCCTCATCCGCTCTCTTTTCCTGGGGGTCTGGCGGCAGATTTCTTTGACTTTATCGTTGGAAATGCATCTGCTTTGAGTGTTGCAGGATATCCACACATTCTTGCCATCTCTGTCGTAGCATAGCTTTCGTCGGTAAAGTGTGCGGAACAAACGTCCAATTTCTTGCCACTTTCGCTTCTTTGGGCCACTGGTGCAACTTGAATCCGTTCCTGTTCGTGTTGTTACACCCTCCGACAACACACCGACGAGGCATGATGTCTCCAAGGTACGGAAAACAGTCGAAAAAACGGAAAATAACAGAGCTGATTTGACTCGGTGTTTGAGAAAATGGCGGATTGCTTCCCGATGTGACGTCCCGTTGTGACGTCATCGCTCCGAGAGCGATTAATAGAAAGGCGTTTAATTCGCCAAAATTCACCCATTTAGAGTTCGGAAATCGGTTAAAAAAATATATGGTCTTTTTTCTGCAACATCAAGGTATATATTGACGCTTACATATTCTGGTGATAATGTTCCCCTTTAACAAAAAAAGGTGAAATAACTGAAAACATGTTTTATATTCTGGTCTCTTCTAAATAGCCACCCTTTGCTCTGATTACTGCTTTGCACACTCTTGGCATTCTCTCGATGAGCTTCAAGAGGTAGTCACCTGAAATGGTTTCCACTTCACAGGTGTGCTTGAAGCTCATAGAGAGAATGCCAAGAGTGTGCAAAGCAGTAATAATAATAATAATAATAATACATTTAATTTATAAGGCACCTTTCTGGGCACTCAAAGACACCGTACAAAATCAAAACAATAAAATCAAATTGGATAAAAACAACAACAAAGATAGAACAGAAAATATGATTACAATGAATAAGCAGTCAGGAATAGGTGTGTTTTGAGTCTTGATTTGAAGAGGGATATTGAGTCTAAGTTACAAAGATCTGGTGGTAGAGAGTTAAAAAAGTTAAAGTTAAAGTACCAATGATTGTCGCACACACACTATGTGTGGCGAAATTATTTTCTGCATTTGACCCATCACCCTTGATCACCCCCTGGGAGGTGAGGGGAGCAGTGGGCAGCAGCGGTGGCCGCGCCCGGGAATCATTTTTGGTTATTTAACCCCCAATTCCATGCACCCTTGATACTGAGTGCCAAGCAGGGAGGTAATGGGTCCCATTTTTATAGTCTTTGGTATGACTCGGCCGGGGTTTGAACCTACAACCTACCGATCTCAGGGCGGACACTCTAACCTCTAGGCCACTGAGTAGGTATAGTTCCAAAGATGTGGGGCAGAGCGGCTGAAAGCTCGGGCACCCATGGTGGACAGTGAGGTGGATGGATGAAGAGAAACGTGAGGGTGTGGCGACATGGATCAGGTCAGAGAGATATGATGGAGAGAGGTTATGGATGGCTTTGAAAGTGAGGAGAATTATTTTAAAGTGGATACGATGTTTAATGGGTAGCCAGTGGAGTTGCTGCAGAACAGGGGTGATGTGCTGGATTGAAGGGGTTCTGGTGATTATCCGGGCTGCAGAGTTCTGGAGAAGCTGAAGTTTGTGAAGTGACTTGTGAGGGACACCAAACAGGTAATGAAAACATATATAAAATAACTGAAAACATGTTTTCAGTTATTTCACCTTTGTTTGTTAAGTACATAACTCCACATGTGTTCATTCATAGTTTTGATGCCTTCAGTGACAATCTACAATGTAAATAGTCATGAAAATAAAATAAAAAAAGGCATTGATTGAGAAGGCGTGTCCAAACTTTTGGCCTGTACTCTATTTCAAAAAGTTGAATGGAAATCGTTATTTGTGGCGTAATCCTGCAAACAACTAAACAGTAAATCGCAAAAATACCTCCATGCGTTGCACTTTTGGTCTTGGAAGAAGTAATACTGCTAGGTCTACTAGGATTTTAGGCATTAAATGTAACTTCTACTTTTCATTGCTCCTTGTAAAAGTCACAATTATTACATCATGATTTTTTGTAATGAATATTGGATTTCTGACTGTCCTGCAAGAATATCAAAGTCAAGAGAAGTACTATTACTAGTAATGGCTGATATAGATGATATACGATAAAAATTATATCAATTTGGCTGATAGAGGTTTTAATACTGTCGTTATATCGTGATAATGCACCTTGAGGACACATTGTAGCCGTGTGCTGGGACTTTGATAGCGACAAGAGAATGAACGCAATGCAGCGTCCTTGCCAGCGGCTAACATCCCGCCACAGTGCAACGGCACTTTTAGGTCAGCAATCTACGCCTCGACGGCGGCAAATAAACTGTTTCTTACAAATGTCATTTTCACTGCAGGATGAGGACTAGCTAAACATGCCACACTACACACCGTAAAAGGATATGCTAACCGCTAAGCTAGGGCTCTTGAATGTAAACAAAAATTATAGATTGTTACTAACTAACCAATTATAGCGTCAGTATACGGTTGACACTAGAGTGGTTAGAATGATATTCTTTTACTATCACTAAACCTTTTGTAATTTTTGTTATTTTTTACAAATTCAGGAAATGCCTTTTTTGACGGACTATAGAGGGCACCAGTATATAAGCCACACCCACTAAATTTTAGGGGTTTTCCCCATATATTAGCCACACCGGACCATAAGCCGCAGATCTACACGTTGCATAATGAGATATTTACACAGAAAGATTTTGTAAATGTTTTTCTACATACCTTAATTGTTTCCAAACGGTGTCTGTAACACGGCAGTAAAACGGCTGATCAAACAAAACAGAAGTCATCAACATGAACCCACTAGCTGCGGAAGCTAACTCTCCAATCAGCTAAACAGACTCAATGACTCCCCGGTGATGTTTTGGTGAGTGTACTGCGGAATCTGTGAAACTAGGACAATACAAAAAGAATGCCATTGTAAGTTAATCATACTAAAACAGACACTCGCAAACATGTCAGCATTTAGCTAATGCTAACGACGCTAGCTTCATTACATAGCAATACCATGTACAAACATGCATGAAAACACTCCTACAGACATCACACTTAGGGCAGTTTTAGTTATACTGTAAAACTTACAAAAGTTACTTGGAGTGATGAATGGAGTAACCGGAACTGCAATTATACTTCCGGTTAAAAAGACTAAAAGAAAAGACACTGAGCGAACCCGTCAAAAAGATGGCGCCATAGCACAAACAATAATATCCGTGCATTTGCTTGTATTTTTTATTTTTTTAACAATGGCATTATGGCCATTGTCAGGTTCAAACACTGATGGCATCTGTTAAACAAGACAAGAAGCAAGGAATTAAACTGAGACAGAATTAAATTTGGCTCAATGAGGAGAAACACGTAGACGCTGTGCCCTTGTACTGTGTCGTCCCACGCTCTGACGAAAGATTGTACGACTCCTCTTTTATTTGGACTTTCTCTGATTACATGGCAACAGCTGTTTCTAAGGGAGGGGGGTCGTAAACAGCCATCGCCTATGGTTACAAAACAGTTCAAAGAAAAGGTGCCTGGAGGGGAGTCAGGCCCTGCTTCCTCTCCGCTTTGTAGATTGGGTCAAGACAAAATCTTCCTGTTGATTATAATACATCAACGAAACTGACACGCTCACGTCGCTCCCCATCCTACACAGTGGAGTTTTACAAGCCTTTTGCTTGGTAGGATCAAAGACGGCTTTTGTCCTCTCGCAGGGCGAGCTGTACTCAATGTAACACAAAGTTTTGTGATAACTTAGATACAATTATTCTGACAGCCATCAGCAAAGAAAAATCCATTAATTAGCCGCACCGGTTTATAGGCCGCAGGGTTCAAAGCGTAGGAAACAACCAGCGGCTTATAGTGCGAAATTTACAGTCAGTCTCTGGACACAGTTGGGCTTTAAGGAAAAAAAACAAAAACATTCAAATCAGAGCCCATAGTAGAAAATACAGTATTTTCCGGCCTACTTTTTTTTCCCAAGCTTTGAACCCTGCGACTTATACAAAAGTGCGCCTCATCTAAGGATTCCTCTTTGCTTACGGCCAAGTTATGGAATGGACTAAGCGAAGAAATCGAACAATGGACTAAAATGTTCCACTTTAAGAAACTGTTCCAACTCAAAGGTGTATACAAAGTACAAGGAATACAAATCCTGGTAAACATCTTGAACCTTATTAAAAAAGAAAACATCTTATTCATTTCATAAAGGATGAATAAACACATCGATGACTTCTCTGTTTTGTTTGATCAGCCGATTTACTGCCGTGTTATTTGGAAACAATTAAAGTATGTAAATAAACATTTACACAATGTTTCTATGTAAATATCTCATTTCACAACATACTGGTATATACACCATATTGCCAAAAGTATTTGGCCACCCATCCAAATGATCAGAATCAGGTGTCCTAACCACTTGGCCCGGCCACAGGTGTATAAAATCAATCACTTAGGCATGGAGACTGTTTCTACAAACATTTGTAAAAGAATGAGCCGCTCTCAGGAGCTTAGTGATTTCCAGCGCGGAACTGTCATAGGATGCCACCTGTGCAACAAATCCAGTCGTGAAATTTCCTCGCTCCTAAATATTCCAAAGTCAACTGTCGGCTTTATTATAAGAAAATGGAAGAGTTTGGGAACAACAGCAACTCAGCGACGAAGTGGTAGGCCACGTAAACTGACAGAGAGGGGGTCAGCGGAGTAATTATGGTGTGGGGTTGTTTCTCCAGGAGTTAGGCTTGGCCCCTTAGTTCCAGTGAAAGGAATTTTGAATGCTCCGGGATATCAAAACATTTTGGACAATTCCATGCTCCCAACCTTGTGGGAACAGTTAGGAGCGGGCCCCTTCCTCTTCCAACATGACTGTGCACCAGTGCACAAAGCAAGGTCCATAAAGACATGGATGACAAAGTCTGGTGTGGATGAACTTGACTGGCCTGCACAGAGTCTTGACCTGAACCCTTTAGAACACCTTTGGGATGAATTAGAACGGAGACTGAGAGCCAGGCCTTCTCCACCAACATCTGTGTGTGACATCACCAATGCGCTTTTTGAGGAATGGTCGAACATTCCCATAAGTACACACCGCAACCTTGTGGACAGCCTTCCCAGAAGAGTTGAAGCTGTAATAGCTGCAAAAGGTGGACCGACATCATATTGAACTCTATGGGTTAGGAATGGGATGGCACTTCAAGTTCATATGTGACGCAAGGCAGGTGGCCAAATACTTTTGACAATATAGTGTATCTGCGGCTTATAATCTGTAATATCCAGTAATTTAAATATTTCATATCGTTACACCGCCATTCTGTGTTTTTGTCTGATTATTATTGTAAACAAAAACTAAATCATTCAATGATCTTACAGATTTGAAGTATCAGCGGTGGTATGGCCAATACTACCCCTGTAACCACTTGGTATTGAATCGATATCTACATTTGTAGTATCGCCCAAAACTAACGTAAAGTAACCAAACCACGGAAGAAGTCCTGAATCGATATCTACATTTGTAGTATCGCCCAAAACTAACGTAAAGTAACCAAACCACGGAAGAAGTCCTTATTACATTTTAACAGGGATGACGCTCGAACCATGTTCCAACAGAAAATAACCAGCTATAAACATTAAATTGGCAAATATTTAAGAATAGTTTTGAAAAAAAAACAAAAAAAACCAGAAAAGATGCAATATATTTTTTCAGCAGACAAATTGGGAGCCTTTGTAACCTCTTTTGAAACATTTATATGGATCTCATCACATTTAACACAAGTTTCTCAAATAGTTGTACATTTGAGTAATAAATAGTGAGTAGGCAACACTAATGAATGCGATGTTTGCTGAGTTGTCTACGGATCTTTTAAGAGCAAAAGACTTCTTTTCCTCTTTGGTCCGGAAGACAAGACGTCTGCAGTTTGCAAAAAACAATTTGAAATGTGGACTCGTTAGACCACAGAACACTTTTCCACTTTGCATCAATCCATCTTACATGAGCGGCGTTTCTGGGTGTTGTTGATAAATGGCTTTCGCTTTGCCATCCATCCATCTTCTTCCACTTATCCGAGGTCGGGTCGCGGGGGCAGCAGCCTAAGCAGGGAAGCCCAGACTTCCCTCTCCCCAGCCACTTTGTCCAGCTCCCCCCGGGGGATCCCAAGGCGTTCCCAGGCCAGACGGGAGAGATAATCTTCCCAACGTGTCCTGGGTCTTCCCCATGGCCTCCTACCGGTCGGACGTGCCCTAAACACCTTCCTAGGGAGGCGTTCGGGTGGCATCCTGACCAGATGCCCGAACCACCTCATCTGGCTCCTCTCGATGTGGAGGAGCAGCGGCTTTACTTTGAGCTCCCCTCGGATGACAGAGCTTCTCACCCTATCTCTAAGGGAGAGCCCCGCCACTCGGCGGAGGAAACTCATTTCGGCCGCTTGTACCCGGGATCTTGTCCTTTCGGTCATGACCCAAAGCTCATGACCATAGGTGAGGATGGGAACGTAGATTGACCGGTAAATCGAGAGCTTTGCCTTCCGGCTCAGCTCCTTCTTCACCACAACGGATCGATACATCGTCCGCATTACTGAAGACGCCGCACCGATCCGCCTGTCGATCTCACGATCCACTCTTCCCTTACTCATGAACAAGACTCCGAGGTACTTGAACTCCTCCACTTGGGGCAAGATCTCCTCCCCAACCCGGAGATGGCACTCCACCCTTTTCCAGGCGAGAACCATGGACTCGGACTTGGAGGTGCTGATTCTCATCCCAGTCGCTTCACACTCGGCTGCGAACCGATCCAGTGAGAGCTGAAGATCTTGGCCAGATGAAGCCATCAGGACCACATCATCTGCAAAAATCAGAGACCTAATCCTGCAGTCACCAAACCAGATAACCTCAACGCCTTGACTGCGCCTAGAAATTCTGTCCATAAAAGTTATGAACAGAATCGGTGAAAAGGGCAGCCCTGGCGGAGTCCAACCCTCACTGGAAACGGGTCCGACTTACTGCCGGCAATGCGGACCAAGCTCTGACACTGATTATACAGGGAGCGGACCGCCACAATAAGACAGTCCGATACCCCATACTCTCTGAGCACTCCCCACAGGACTTCCCGGGGTACACGGTCGAATGCCTTCTCCAAGTCCACAAAGCACATGTAGACTGGTTGGGCAAACTCCCATGCACCCTCAAGGACCCTGCCGAGAGTATAGAGCTGGTCCACAGTTCCACGACCAGGACGAAAACCACACTGTTCCTCCTGAATCCGAGGTTCGACTATCCGGCGTAGCCTCCTCTCCAGTACACCTGAATAGACCTTACCGGTAAGGCTGAGGAGTGTGATCCCACGATAGTTAGAACACACCCTCCGGTTCCCCTTCTTAAAGAGAGGAACCACCACCCCGGTCTGCCAATCCAGAGGTACCGCCCCCGATGTCCACGCGATGTTGCAGAGTCTTGTCAACCAAGACAGCCCCACAACATCCAGAGCCTTAAGGAACTCCGGGCGGATCTCATCCACCCCCGGGGCCTTGCCACCGAGGAGCTTTTTAACTACCTCGGCAACCTCAGCCCCAGAAATAGGAGAGCCCACCACAGATTCCCCAGGCCCTGCTTCCTCATAGGAAGACGTGCTGGTGGGATTGAGGAGGTCTTCGAAGTATTCCCTCCACCGATCCAAAACATCCGCAGTCGAGGTCAGCAGAACACCATCCTCACCATACACGGTGTTGACATTGCACTGCTTCGCCTTCCTGAGGCGGCGGATGCTGGTCCAGAATCGCTTCGAAGCCGTCCGGAAGTCGTTTTTCATGGCTTCCCCGAACTCCTCCCATGTCCGAGTGTTTGCCTCCGCGACCGCTGAAGCCGCACATCGCTTGGCCTGTCGGTACCTGTCTGCTGCCTACGGAGTCCTATGAGCCAAAAGAACCCGATAGGACTCTTTCTTCAGTTTGACGGCATCCCTTACCGCTGGTGTCCACCAGCGGGTTTTAGGATTACCGCCTTGCATAGTAGAGTTTTTACTTGCACTTGCAGATGTAGCGACAAACTGTAGTTACTGACAGTGGTTTTCTGAAGTGTTCCTGAGCCCATGTGGTGATATCCTTTACACACTGTTGTCGCTTTTTGATCCAAGGTCACGGGCCTTGCTGCTTACGTGTAGTGATTTCTCCAGATTCTCTGAACCTTTCGATGATATTACGGACCACAGATGGTGAAATCCCTAAATTCCTTGCAATAGCTCGTTGAGAAATGTTGTTCTTAAACTGTTCGACAATTTGCTCACGCATTTGTTCACAAAGTGGTGACCCTCGGCCCATCCTTGTTTGTGAATGACTGAGCATTTCATGAAAGCTGCTTTTATACCCAATCATGGCACCCACCTGTTCCCAATTAGCCTGTTCACCTGTGGGATGTTCCAAATAAGTGTTTGATGAGCATTCCTCAACTTTCTCAGTCTTTTTTTGCCACTGGTGCCAGCTCTTTTGAAACATGTCGGCATTAAATTCCAAATGAGCTAATATTTGCAAAGTATCTTGTCTTTGCAGTCTATTCAATTGAATATAGGTTGAAAATAATTTTATTTACGATTTACACAACGTGCCAACTTGGGGTTTGTATATGGATCTCATCAGATTACGCACGTGTCTCTCAAATAGTTGTACATTTGAATAATAAATAGTGAGTAGGCAATACTAATGAATGCGATGTTTGCGGAGTTGTCTAAGGATCTTTTAAGAGCAAAGGACTCAGGAGAAAGAGGAGGAGGGATGGAACCAGTGAGCCAAACACAAATGTCGCTCCCTCTGGAAATAATTTATTATATAAATGCAATCACACTTAAAAAAAATAAACAAAAACCAGCCACAAATTCTGCATTTTTGCTCAATTTCCACGACAAGTACTTTATATTTCAAATGCTGCACAACCGAGTACAGAAGAAACACGTGCGCATTATGTGCTGATGATTCCGTGTGACTACCCTCAGCATACTTGACCTTAAATAGAGCTTCTAGAAGGTTACGCCTCATGATGTTATCTCCGAATCGTCACACCAATTGGTTTTGTTTACACAAGAAAAAATAACTTACATCATAACTTGTTTTTTTTTCAAACAAACTTTCTGACCTCAAGCAAAATGTGAGAAGATACTGTAAATCTCTGTTACTAAACACACCAAGGGGGGTGAAGTAAAGATAATATATAGTTAAGCTGGAGTAACTTTAAAACCTTTGTATCGGGACATACTCCACATAAACATAATTAGCCCTTAGACAAACATGAAAGTGATTTGGTCAGAAAGTGACCTCCCAGCATTGGTGTGCATCCAACAAAGGCAATAAAAAGGTGATGGACAAGAGTCTTGATTAAATATCTCTCTTTCCGTTCTATGTACACAAGGCTAAAATCTGGTTGAGCAACGTCGAAAACTGTTCAGATAAAATAGCACGTCCATGACTGAAGTCTGTCGTGGGGAATATACTGTATTTACATTTGAACTACAAGCACATTTACAAGAATAAACTTTGTGATCGCTGCTCTTTAGATAACTAACAAGGCTCTGGATAGAAATGAAAAAAAAAAAATGAAGTCAATGTGTATCCAGTGCTTCATTTAAGACACCTTGGTGGCTTTAACATCAGAACAGTGGCGGACTGTGCCATCTACTGTACACAGTGGGAAGGGTGTTTTCCCCCCTTCCTGTACCTTCAACAAAGCATCAACATGTTGCATTAATATGCAGAAAGCATAATTACAGGCTGTTCTTCATTCTGTACTGGAGTCCCTGACAGCAGAGTCAATATACGGTGCATCCAGAAAGTATTCACATCGCCTCACTTTTTCCACATTTTGTTATGTTACAGCCTTATTCCAAAATGGAATACATTCATTGTTGTCCTTAAAATTCTACTCATTAATGACAATGGCTATGGGTAGTGTCAGTTCCTATTTCGTTCTCAATGTGCTGATATACTGAGGAAATGGGTTCCAACATTAGCACGGCTATTTGTGGTTTCTGGTACTGTATGTGCATCAGGCACATGTGGGGTGGTATTTGCTTGGCACCATATACCGCAGTTTTCGGAGTATAAGTCGCAACTGCCGAAAATGCATAAAAAAGAAGGAAAAAAACATATATAAGTCGCACTGGAGTATAAGTTGCATTTTTGGGGAAATGTATTTGATAAAACCCAACACCAAGAATAGACATTTGAAAGGCAATTTAAAATAAATAAAGAATAGTGAACAACAGGCTGAATAAGTGTACATTATATGAGGCATAAATAACCAACTGAGAACGTGCCTGGTATGTTAATGTAACATATTATGTTAAGAGTCATTCAAATAACTATAACATATAGAACATGCTATACGTTTACCAAACAATCTGTCACTCCTAATCGCTAAAGCTGTCTACATGATTGTTTAGAAGCTTTGTTTTCTTCCGCGAACCAAAGGGGTACGCGTCTTAAGGGCCTTTTTTAGTTTTAACGCAAATGGTGTGGCACAAGGCATCATTAAAGTCGTCAGTGAGGTTACGGATTGAGCCAGATAATTGGGGAAGGGCCATCACTGAGAGCAGTCGGCCATAGAAAGTCGTTGTTGTCGCAGCAATATTATATTACAGCTGCTAAAGCATCGGTTATATTCAGAACATTGACAATGTGTGAGGAATTCCAATTTTTTGAGGTAGCGATTGGACATTGCTTTGGTGTACGGGAGT
This sequence comes from Nerophis lumbriciformis, assembly GCF_033978685.3. NCBI lineage: Eukaryota > Metazoa > Chordata > Actinopteri > Syngnathiformes > Syngnathidae > Nerophis > Nerophis lumbriciformis. The sequence continues at coordinate 35,054,349 of NC_084559.2, read as the reverse complement.
ACCAATACGTTAGATGCAATAACACCACGGACGGGGACAAAGTTTATCGTATTACCGTTGCGATGCACGGCTTCATGTGTTATTTCAGTAAGAACAACTGTCGATTATAGTCTGGAGTGCCACACCCAGAATGTGAATATTAAAATCGTCCATGATAACTACCGTATTTTTCGGAATATAAGTCGCACCGTAGTATAAGTCGCACCGGCCGAAAATGCATAATAAAGAAGGAAAAAAACATACATAAGTCACACTGGAGTATAAGTCACATTTTTTGGGGGCAATTTAGTTGATAAAACCCAACACCAAGAATAGACATTTGAAAGGCAATTTAAAATAAATAAAGAATAGTGAACAACAGGCTGAATAAGTGTACGTTATATGAGGCATAAATAACCAACTGAGAACGTGCCTGGTATGTTAACGTAACATATTATGGTAAGAGTCATCCAAATAACTATAACATATAGAACATGCTATACGTTTACCAAACAATCTGTCACTCCTAATCGCTAAATCCCATGAAATCTTATACGTCTAGTCTCTTACGTGAATGAGCTAAATAATATTATTTGATATTTGACGGTAATGTGTTCATAATTTCACACATAAGTCAATCCTGAGTATAAGTCGCACCCCCGGCCAAACTATGAAAAAACTGCGACTGATAGTCCGAAAGATACGGTAATGCATTACATGTAATGATTTTCTACTTTGTGTATTGACATGGTAGTAGGCTATATGATTTATGCCTAACGTGGGTTGGCTCATAGAATATATTTCGATGGTGGTACGTGCGGTCAAACTAGACATTTGAGCAGGGTAATGCCAACAATCTGTCCCGACTAAAATATTGCTGCGTAACTTTAAAAATACATTGGGCTAATCGACGCGGGTTCCCTCCGGGTACTCCGGCTTCCTCCCACCTCCAAAAACATGCACCTGTGGATAGGTTGATTGGCAACACTAAATTGGCCCTAGTGTGTGAATGTGAGTGCGAATGTTGTCTGTCTATCTGTGTTGGCCCTGCGATGAAGTGGCGACTTGTCCAAATGCAGCTGAGATAGGCTCCAGCACCTCCCCGCGCCCCCGAAAGGGACAAGCGGTAGAAAATGGATGGATGGACGTCAGTAAAACGAGGCATATTTACTTACTAAACCATCTTGCAAGAAGCATAAAGAAGAGAAACCTACAAAGTAGGACTCGTCCATTGCCATTTGAAGTTCCTTGGAGTAGGATTTGGAACCTCAGTCATGGAGAGTGGGAGGGGACTACAGAATTTTGACCGTGATTGCAATACAATTTCTGGCCACATTACTACATATGGCTACTTTAACAAAATGCGGAAAAAATGTGGAAAAAGTGAAGCGCTGAGAATACTTTCTGGATGCACTGTACTAAAGCAGAGAGACAGTCCAGACCTTATGGGCAGAAAAATACTGTACATTTGTCATTCTTCATCTTTTTTAGAAGCAGAGCTTGACCAGCTCACGCAGTTGTTGGGGAAAAAAGCCGATGGAGTGTGTAAAGTGGATAGTGTGATTGTCTGATAGAAGGTTTGGTCGACAGCTTTAAGTGAGAGGAGTGTTTGGGTCTGACATCACGCTGTCAGATACAATCAGAGCCGTCCTGAGCCAGTTAACGTCTCACAGGGGCAACACATGAGGGGATCGCCCGGTCCAGAATTGTACTCGGAGCTGGTGAAACAGCGCTGGGAGACAATAGTGCAAACTTTGGAGGTGTCTTGACAAACGTAACCCAGAGGGCCAGGTTAAGAAAGGAGTGCCGGCTTTACAGCCATTTATCAAGCGAAGGGAGGTTTCTCTCCATCCAGCGCTGGTTCAGTCGGATGGTTTCCAGCGCTTCCTGCACGCTCCGCAACTGAGAGCCGCGTTCCCTCAGGCTGGAGAAGAAACTCTGCACCTGCAACACACACAACATAACGTGATGCACACTGAAACACGTGTATGCAGTGGCTGGCCCCTGCCATAAACACTCTATGAGGTTGTTTAGGGCCACAACCACAAGAGGTCACTTTAGTATCTGCTGAAGGTGTTTGTTCTACTCTGATGGACTGAATTACCTCATGATACAATTATACATTGTTTCTGCTAAACTTCTATTCAGCGGTGAGCCAATATGTCCATTGTAATTGTTTTAGTTCGGTTTAACAGCATCAAAGCCCAAAGAGATACGGCAATATTTCTAAAACAACAACACTATTTAAGATTATATTGTAGTCAAACGTTTTCTCCAAAAATATAGCATCTGAAATATCTTTTTAATAGTTCTTGCCCATTTATTGGGTTTTGTTTACTTTTTCAATTAATGCTGAGGCGACATAGGAGTTTGAAATTGGCTTCACTGTGGTAGAAGATATCCAACACTTCTAATAATAATAATAATAATAATAATAATAATACATTTCATTTGTAAAGTACTTTACATTAGTCAATCGCAAAGTGCTACAGAGTTTAAAAGGATACAAGAGTAGTAAAACACATCTAATATAAAAAAAAACACGAAATTAGCAAAAGGCTCTTTTTAAAAGCAGCTGTAGTCTGTGGGGCCCTCGGGTGCTCAGGGAGGGCGTTCCAGTCTTGGGGCAGCAGCAGAGAAAACCCTGTCGCCCACAGTGCAGAGCTTAGTCCTTGGTGTGACGAGGGTGTGTGGATGTTGAACGGAGGGTGTGTGAAATGGTCTGGGGGGGTGAGGAGCTCCTGGAGGTAAGGGGGGGGGGCATATCCGGGGATACACCGATGGGTGAGGAGGGAGACCTTATACTCAATTCTGAGTTTGACGGGGAGCCAGTGAAGGATGGGGGTGATGTGTTCCTGTTTGCGCACGCTCATCTCTTTCCCCTTTGTATCTATCGACATATTTTTTTACATTTCCATATACATTTTGGACATTATTGGGAATGTAAACACATGACAATTGAACATTTTTGATTTAACTGAATTGTGTTCAGTGCAGTTGTTTTCTTCATTGTTCAAATATTTATATAACTTGTAAAATATTAACAATACATTTCCTAATACATCGTTATAAACATACTTGAAGTGCATTTTTGTTGGTTCTGTCTCTTATGCACACACTCCCATAGCCAAATCTACCTCTTGTCACCAAGAGTAATACAGTAAACCCTCGTTTATCACTGTTAATTGGTTCCTAGCCTGGAAGTACAAATGATTATAAATAAAATATTTTTTAATAATAGAGCAGAAAAAAAAAATTACGGCTTTTTTTTTTTTTAACATCAAGAAAGCCCTGTAGACATGAAATAACACCAATATAGTAATCTTTACAAGCTGCAAACTCCAAAGCGTAATGTGGTGAGGGATAAGACTGTACTAGGCTGGAGTCAGCCCTATAGCACTAGCATGTCACACAAGTAATATCCAAGTAAAAATAGAGTGGAGAAACAAGTTGCCTTTATATTGAAGCTATTATTATATATATCTGATGTATGACACAGAAAGAGTTACAAGATTTGCAAGTAAATAGATATGAACAAAAAAGTATCAATCTCACGGAGATTGCCGAGCCATTTTGAGAGCTAATGAGCTAGCGTGAACGCATGACATAGAGGTAGGAACCGCAGATCCCTTCCCCACCAACAACAATACAAATCATGCAGACCTTGTGAGAGCCAACAATGATAACTTTGGGGACAATTATGATCCAGAAAGTTATTTTGGTTGGTCCTGAATATAAGGAGGATGAGCTACAAGTTTTAAAAGCTCTGCTAAACAGATCCAGATTTAGTGAAACACTATAGCATCACGTAGCAGTATTGCTAAGTGCTAAACAAGAAATACAAACCACCAACATAATAAAACAATAGCTTACTGTACAATGTCTGCTCTCACTTTGATGATGACTGATATCTTCCCATTTAGATGAAGCATTAATCATGATGCACGCGAAGGGTTAACAAGGAAAAGTCTCCCTGCAGACACTGTATTCGATTGTGTGTGTGGTTGTCTTCATCGTCGGGTATAAATTGAATGTCACATATGAACAACTTCTGGATTTATAGCTAAATCACATATGCGGTCCTCTCCAAGGTTTCTCATAGTCATTCACATCGACGTCCCACTGGGGTGAGTTTTCCTTGCCCTTATGTGGGCTCTGTACCGCGGATGTCATTGTGGCTTGTGCAGCCCTTTGAGACACTTGTGATTTAGGGCTGTATAAATAAACATTGATTGATTGACTGAAATCATGCTACTATCCAGATGAGAGGCAAGATTTAAAATCTATAATAACTTTGACGAGCCGAGACGCGATAATGCGGGAGCAGGAGGACATCACGGCCAGCTCACAGTAAAGCAGCAGAAGGCTACTTAGCTGTGTGTATCATTGCGCCACTACAAACTAGTTTGTCTGCGTTAGCGCTTATAATAACAACATCACTAATATTTGGTTAAAATTTAGGTCACGATATGTATATAAATTATTGTTGGCGGGTTTTGGATGGTTATTTAGAGGGTTTGTGGGCGGAATAGAGAGCCCCCATTAACAGACTATTTATCCATTTATTTAGAATGCATAAAAAAAAAAAAAGAAAAACATATGTGTTTATGTCTTACATAAGGATTAAAAATAATAGACAGCACAGCTCTCTGTAATTTTTGCGTATTTCTAGTATGACAGATCTAATATTATGGTCAGAGTGCAGAAGTGTTACTCCAGTGACGTCGATCTACAGAAATTACCGAAGACGTTCGGGGCGGAATATTCAAAATGGCTGACGGAATTTGTGGCCTCTTGTGACGTTTAGACGGTATTTTCACATACTTTGCAGATTGTAAATACAATTAGATATTGTTTTATGGATACAATGAAACACAATTAAACATATAAAGTTAACTTCTTTTTCCAATCTGCTGGTACTTTAAAGACTGAAATGTGGCCACAAAAAACGTAATATTGTTCAAACATCAAGACAGCTAAATTACCTGATTAAAATGCGACTGTGTGGACAACTGAGAGGTTGCAGCCTTGATTATTCTTTGGATGGCAAAGGAACCCATTGGAAACCTACAAACAAAAGCACAGATTAGCTACCGTTTCATCTTCATGAGTAAGACAAAACTCTACTTCAGTGCACACACTTTTCTATGAGCTGGTTCCAGTTCTCTTGAATGAAATCCCAAGCAATCAAGTTGCCAGTAAAGCTTCTGCAGACAGTGCTGATGACTGAAGGAAGGTCTTGTGTTGGAATGATGTTGCCATTCAAACCTGCACTGAGAATCCTGCAAACAAAAACAAGAGTGTAATGAGTGTGAAATGCATTTCAGCAAGAAAAAAAAGTAAACCAAGAGCTAAAACAAATAACCAGTTTAAGGTAAAGTTTATGTCAAAGTGGGGCAATCAGAGCTGCAAGGACAAGGTAAGTCCTTGAAGTATAGGAGACACTCCACGTAATCCAGTGGAATTTATAGAAATTAACAGGAATAAACTGGGAATTTGCAAAACTGCAGGATAGACAAATAGATATGTGTTAAATTCATTGTGGTTAACAAACACAGATTAGTGACATCCATTATTTTAGTAATGGAGCAATGTATCGATAAGTTTGCTTGATTACTCGAGCAATCGGATAAAATACACTTTAAGGACAATAGTTCAAAAAGAGAGACATTTCTAATTCCCATAACCTGCAATATTGTTTTTATAAAGGCACTTCATCAACATTGAAATTGTACTTTTAACTTGAGCACATTATTAAAAAGTAAATAAATAAAACAGAGAAGGGCCTGAGTTTGATTCCCGGGTGTGGTTTGCATGTTCTCCCCGTGACTGCGTGGGTTCCCTCCAGGTACTCTAGGTTGATTGGCAACACTAAATTGACCCTAGTGTGTGAATGTGAGTGTGAATGTTGTCTGTCTATCTGTGTTGGCCCTGCGATGAGGTGGCGATTTGTTCAGGGTGTGTACCCTGCCTTCCGCCCGAGTGCAGCTGGGGTAGGCTCCAGCCTTCCGCGACCCCGAAAGGGACAAGCGGTAGACAATGGCTGGATGGATAAAACATTAGCTTAAATTATTGTGGCCTTAATACCGTGACAATACCATACCGTGAGATTTTAATATTGGTACATCCTGGAATATCAGGTATAGAAATAATAATAAAACCTTTTAAAAACAGGTTACAAAAGCTCCTCTTGGCCGCAGAGATGGCCTAATAATTTATTTTTAATTATTTATTATTTAAGTTTTTGCTCAACCATTTCAGCTAAGACCCAAATGAGAATACCCGGTACCCAAATTCGCAAACTATAAAAGCCATACATAGCCCATTAACAGTATGAAATATTATGATAAATGTGTTAATCCTGGCACTATACTTACCACACAATACTGGGTGTGTGCCGAGTGGATGCTAATCCCTGTAGCATGTTCTGCTTCTCCGAGTCGTAAGTGGCATATTGATACATGGTAAGCAGAGTCCCCCAGTCGTCAGTGGACTGAGCTGCCACGCTGAATACAACTCTCTGCAGATCGCCTGGGATCCTTACAAAAAACATATTTCAGATTTCAGTGTGTTTTCAAATATAAATGTAGCCATTCAACCACCATCTGTAGTAAAACAGTAATTTCATCATAAAAGACATATTTGAATTTTGATTGTGAACCATTTTGTGTTTGTTTGTTTTTTTTACTCACTGGAACGTTCCGTTTGAGGCAATATACTGCGTAAACAAGACTTTGGCTTGCTGCGTGCATTTTTTTTCCTCCAGATAGCATGCTGTCTCCAAGAGGGCTGAGCGCAATTCCTGAGTGGACACACTATCCTCCTTGGTCCATGTTTGCTTCTCCGTCAGCGCGCCAAAGAGAGTCAGAATATAAGACTGCAAACATTTCAAATGCAAGTTAAGTATTTCACAAAGATAAACTGCTATGTGAAAATTTGACTTTAAAGGCCTACTGAAACCCACTACTACTGACCACGCAGTCTGATAGTTTATAAATCAATGATGGAATCTTAACATTGACACATGCCAATACGGTTAGTTTACTAAAGTGCAATTTTAAATTTCGCGCGACATATCCTGCTGAAAACGTCTCGGTATGATGACGTCAGCGCGTGTCGTCGCGGATTGTAGAGGACATTTTGAGACAGCATGGTGGCCAGCTATTAAGTTGTCTGTTTTCATCGCAAAATTCCACAGTATTCTGGACATCTGTGTTGGTGAATCTTTTGCAATTTGTTCAATGAACAATGGAGACAGCAAAGAAGAAAGCTGTAGAAAGGAAGCGGTGTATTGCGGCCGACTTCAGCAACACAAACACAGCCGGTGTTTCATTGTTTACATTCCCGAAAGATGACAGTCAATCTTTACCATTGGCCTGTGGAGAACTGGGACAACAGAGACTCTTACCAGGAGGACTTTGAGTTGGATATGCAGACACGGTACCGTGAGTACACTTCCAAACATTTGATCGCTTGCCCGTACGTGCGTGCCGCTATGTGCATGTCACGTACGTAACTTTGGGGACTTTGGGGAAATATATGTGCTGTATGAACTTTGGGGAGGTGAACGGTACTTTGGGCTGTGGGATTGAGTGTGTTGTGCAGGTGTTTGAGTTGTATTGGCGGGCTATATGGACGGGAGGGGGGAGGTGTTTGTTATGCAGGATTAATGTGTGGCATATTAAATATAAGCCTGGTTGTGTTGTGGCTAATAGAGTATATATATGTCTTGTGTTTATTTACTGTTTTAGTCATTCCCAGCTGAATATCAGGTCCCACCCGCCTCTCACAGCATCTTCCCTATCTGAATCGCTCCCACTGCCCTCTAGTCCTTCACTCTCACTTTCCTCATCCACGAATCTTTCATCCTCGCTCAAATTAATGGGGAAATCATCGCTTTCTCGGTCCGAATCGCTCTCGCTGCTGGTGGCCATGATTGTAAACAATGTGCAGATGTGAGAAGCTCCACAACCTGTGACATCACGTGCATATCGTCTGCTACTTCCGGTAGAGGCAAGGCTTTTTTATCAGCGACCAAAAGTTGCGAACTTTATCGTCGATGTTCTCTACTAGATCCTTTCAGCAAAAATATGGCAATATCGCGAAATGATCAAGTATGACACATAGAATGGACCTGCTATCCCCGTTTAAATAAGAAAATCGCATTTCAGTAGGCCTTTAGGTTTTAAGCACCGTAATGTCCCAAGTATAAGCCACAGCTTTTCCCCATGTTTGAACAATGCTGCGGATAATTTTTGGATAATTTCCGCGTTCACAAGCTTTGTGCCGCTAATACATTTAACCTTGTCACATCAGACCAATGAAATTGCAGAACGGGTCACGGTGGACCAATGAGATTATTCATATTAAATTAAACGCACTTAAACATTCAGTCAGCCATTTAGCAGGTTAAGGACTCACCCTCATTATGGTACAACATTCATACTCACATTCACACACTGTTTTCTCACTAATAGAAGGGTACTTGAGCAATTCTGATTTTTAATTAGTATTATTTTGGGACCATCCAAAACTTTTGACATACCACATATTGCGCCTTGTACCACACTGACTGTACTACTGGAAGTACACAATGATTACAGTTGCCCTCAAAATTATTCAAATCTCTTTGTAAATGTATTTTTTCATAAACATATAACCAATTAAAGAGATGTTTTGTGGAAGACATGTATTCTTTGTTTGGGTATAGTTTGTTTTGGGTTTATTTTGGTGTTAGCCTTTTGTTTATGTTTGGTGGCTGTATTGAACAACTGTTTACAAGCACAAAAGAGAGTGGGCGTAGGTTTGCAAGATGGTAGCTCATAAGGTTCTTACAGCTACCTCACTTCGTCATGCTAGCTAGCCCCTCACCATAACTCCACACTCACCATAGACTAATACACTCATACATTTTGTGCAATAAACAGGAACATACCACAAACATCATGTTCTTTCTTCAAGCATGTTATAGTCTAGATTTCTCGCAGCCAGAAGCGACAAGAAATGGTAGGACTTGATAGTCGTTACAATAATAGTGACTATTACTACTGTATCACCTTTGCAAATAAATCACATTTTCAATCAAGGCTGAATACGTTTTGACTGCAACTGGAAGCCTTGTGTACATGAAGTAGTACAGTTCAGTTCAGCGTGTTCCATACCTTTTTATCAATATACTTCAGCTCTTCTAAGCATGCAAACTGATTTCTATTGTGTATGTGTGCACCTTCATGCGGGTGACAAGGCCTTGTTCGTATCGTTTGTTGAGCTGATGGTAAATGTTGTTGAGCTGCAGCAAGGCCTCTCTCACAGGAGTAGTCTCAGTTTCTTTGGACATGTAGTTCAGAAGGCTGAGGACCTGGCGAAAGGACACACGTCCCAGTCTGATGAAGACACAATACAGTGAAAAGGGGAAAAAGCATACTAAGCGAACAACACAACGAAACTAGAGTGATTGGCAAACCTACTTGGAGAGAGAAAATATGTTGTGTATTAGCGAGGCGCGGTCCTCTTGTGTGAGAACTTTGGCATTGTTAGACATGGCGTCTATCAGAGCACCCCAACCATCGTGTCCATAGTCAACAATATAGAAGCCTGTGTTCCTGTAGTTTAGCTTTAGCCACTTCACACTTTCTGGCACCTTAAGAGTCCCTAAGAAAATATAGCAAACGGTATAGGCTGGATTAGCATTTAACATGTTAACGTAATCAAGTGGATCAAAACGTTTTGATTTACCTGACTTGGCACTCAGAGTGAACAACTGTCTGCAGTCTGGAGCCAAACTACAGTTGTCATTCACATACGTCACTGGAACAGTCCACATGCTAGACAGGAGTGTGACATTAGAATTACAATTTGTTTCGCCTGCTGACTCTCTCTCTATAAGCACATACAGTAGAACCTCGATTTACAAACCACTCGTTGTACACACTTTTCGATTTATGAACCACAGACCGACTAAAAAAAATATGCTTGGATTTACGAACCTTGTCTAAGCGTACACCCATTGTGTGCCTCGCAGCGCAGCCATTTTATAGTTGGCAGCACAGCGATTGTGGGTGGGTTGATTGATCTCCGGTGCTCATTCAGTCAGCATATCAGTGCTACTAAAGTTAAGGAGTTTTGTGATTTTAAACTGTGAGTGTACCACATGGCTCGTGACAGTGTGCGTGTCAACAGGGCGGCTGAATACATAAATGTGTTATTTTGGCTTTGTTAATAAACCTATATAGTTGATCCATTACCCCCTTGTTATGCTTGTTTTATATACAGTACTGTATCATGCTTTATATTGTGTTCGAAGTGTACAAACATATTAGCATATGGACTTTTGTCGAGGCTGGAACTCATTTATACAGATGAAACTATAAAAATGTGAATATCGTGCAAAAATCCATTCAGGTTAGCAATTCAACTTCTAGTGTGAAACTAATATGTGATATAAACTCATTACATGCAAAGTGAGATACATCAGGCCTTTATATTCTGATGATCATGAATTACATTTTTTGAGATTTTCAAAGTTGTTTAAAACTGTAAGCAATTATCAAAATTATATCAAAAGAAGGCTTGAAATATCTTGAGTTACATGTCGTGAGCCTATGTCATATATTCTAATTGGTGGAATAAACAAACTTTGTATTATATATGGATACATTTGCTTCAATGTATGAATGTTTGTATTTACTAACCCTGTTAGAGAAAATAAATGAAGGTTCTACTGTACTGTGAATAGGAAGAATAAGGAGAAGAGGAAGATGCACCCCACCTGGAGGAGTGTAAGGCGTTGTCTGATGTGAGCAGGAAATGCTCCTGTGTTAAGGTCACCTGATCCCCCTTGCGGGACAAAGTCACCAATGGGAAGCCTTTCTGAGATGTCCATGACTTCATCATCTCTGACACGTTGGGGTGCTGATTCGAGAGGTTCACCTAAGAACGAAAAAAAACAATCATTAGAGTTTCATGATTTACTGAGAAAAAATTTTAGGAATGAAAACCGAGCATCTACCTCTGTAAGACTGTTCCAGAGGTCATCAGTGTCTGTGTTTAATCCACTGAACTGCTTCAGATACTGAATGATACCTTTTCTGAACTGCTGATCACTTGGCAAGGAGGCGTTCAACATCAGAAGAATGGAAGCTCCCTGGAGGATCAAGGCATAAGTTTCAAAATACGAAGAAGTATAATAGATAGGTACCATGTATAGACATAAAAGTGCACCTTCTCATAGGAGACTGAGTCGAACATCTCTTGCACCTGCTCTGGTGTGTTGACCTCAGTGGACACGGCGTGGGAGGAGTTGAGTGCATCTTTGTCCATGGCACGGAACCTCATTGCTAAGAACAAGTTGCCCTGCAAACACATGCTACATAAGCACACAGTAAAGCATCTGATATTCTACATTTTGCACTTACAATGTCCAACTGTGGCAGCACTGTCTGCAAGGACATGTACTGCATGTAAGTGGCAAAGCCCTCGTTGAGCCAAAGGTCACTCCACCAGCTCATTGTGACCAAGTTTCCAAACCACTGGAACAAAAAAGAGCTCAGTTATTACACGTGCATCGATATCACCATTTATTAAATGCAAATCAACACTAACGCATAATAAGTACCTGATGAGCCAGCTCATGAGCGATGACTGAAGCCACAAGTTGTTTTTCCAGGGGAGAGGACTGTGTCCCCACCAGCAGAGTTGTCTCTCTGAAAGTGATCAGACCCCAGTTTTCCATGGCTCCTGCCAAAAAGTCTGGAATGCCTACCAGGTCTGACAAAAGATTACAAGGGATTACAATGGATTAACAGGGTTTGATAATTTTATGAAAGAGAAACATGAGTGGGGGGGTGGGGGGGGTGTTGGGTTATTTATTTGCATATGTTCACCTAGTTTCTGAAGAGGATAGTTTATCTCAAAGAAGTCATTATAAAACTCCAGTAGTTTGGATGCTGTGGCTAGAGCGTATTCAGTGTGCTCCTTCTTCTCTGGAACACTGTACACGGACACCTAACACACACAAACATCACAGATATGCAGTATATACAGTCTGACTGGATCAAATGGGAACGCAAACAAGTCAAACCTACTAAAATGTCAGAGACGTTCTTGCTGGTGGGGGTGAAGTTACCAACGATGAAAGCCACCAAGTAGGTGCTCATTTTGACGGTGGTCTTTGCAAATTCGTCCTGCATAAAGCCATTGGCAAGCAACGTCGTCTTCACCTGAAATACACGGCAATAAAATAAGTGAGAAAGCTAAAACTAATTAGTATATTCTGAGACTGAATATAATTATATTTTAATGTAAATACAGCACATTGAATCTCTGTATGTTCCCAATTCAGCATTCGCAAGCGCGCAAATATGTGGCTTTTTGGACAAAATATATATTTTCTGTTATCCTTATTTTTTTTTCACCAGACAGCCCATTTTTAGAAGAAAAAAAACTCATGTTTTGTGTGAATACATGATAATACAGCATAAAATGTACAGCATATACAGTACACAGCATGACAATGTAACGTCAGTGTAAGATAGTAGCATCCTGTGTGTTGCTACAGCAACACTACATTTTACTTAGTAAAAATCTGGCCACAAAATTTGCAGCGAGGTGGACACAGGGTAATACTGTATATAATTGGAAGTCGTTATTGGAATTTAAACAGGCAAGCAGTGTGGATTATGTAGAAGCACCTTGGAGAAACATCTTCTCCGACAGCTAGCTGGAATAACCCAGCAGCCTGCGGTAGCCATTTTAGAGTAGGATGACGCAGTTGTTTTGCTAGCCTGATGACCAGGCTAAAATATAGACCGGGACACTAATTCCAAATGTTCCATCTTACATCTCACATTCTCATTCATGAGTGGTGAGAAGCCTACCAATACAGTTTACTTTTTTTTTTCACACATGATGAGGCATATTTAGGGCTAAAACCCGGATTGTGTTTCTATGCATTCAGCTTGTTAGCTTCCTTCGTTATGAAGGAACAATGAAAAATTAAGAGAGCTGGGCAGAGATCTGCAGCTGAATCAGATCGAATAGTTACCACAATCCCTTTCGTTACAAGTGGTGTTCCAAAATCAGAGAAGAAAATCAACGTCAAGCTAGCAGAAGGGTTTGGAGGGGTGTCAAAAATAGCCATTTTATGGGCATTTCAATTACTCACACATTTTTGCAATTAGCAATAACAAATACAAATAGACCCTAAAAAAAAGGAAAAGCAGGAACAAAAAAGACTCCAGAGACAAAGTTTGAAAATAATAATAAAACAAAATACACAGGATTATATACCACCGCAACATTGAGTATATATATCTGTACAAATAATGAGACCCAATACAACAATTGTCTTTAGACTGATAATGTTAAATTTTGATTGACTGTCCCACTGTTTTGGACCTTATCCAGCCTATAGTTCTGTAGAACGTGAAAAACACTGGATTGTTGTATTTTTTTGGACTACTGTATGCATGTGTCCAAGGAGTGGATGCTGTTGCTGCAGAGTTATAGTATCTTTTTATGACAACTGTTCTCTTACACCTCAGCTTCGTTGTTGTGAATGACTACACGACTGTTTTAAAGCAGTCAATGCGCTCATTGACTAAAGTAGAGGCCAGTGTTGCCTCTAATTTGATTAGGACCTCACATTTTAAAATCTTTTTTTTTAACGATATGTTTACGTGCTAATAGACAAGACCCCAAAGAATGGGGCTGTGTTAAAGCACCTCTTCTGTATTATCACTGGTCAACCAGGCACTTACAGTAAATGCCTTACTTTATCACCTTGCAGACGCTAAATGTCACACACACAGATAAGACAAAAAAAATAAGAAATGAAAGTAGGTCATGACAAAATTCAAAACAGGATCTCCCCACACCGTTCCCCCTAAAAATAAGGGCTTTTCTGTGAAAACAAATTATATAATGTTTTGTATTCTCCAAAAGAAGTCATGCAAAATCTGACTCTCTATTTTAACTTTTATTCCCAATCTTGTGCTAACAACCGGCCCAATGCCAACAGTATTCCCTCCCGTAAACACATGTCCGTCTGCGTGCTTCTCTAAACACACAACAACACTTCCTCATTCTCTGCCAAACCCCTTTCAGGCACGGATGGTGTGTTCGCGTTTATGGGAACAATGAACATCAAATCAAAACCACACGATCATAAACCATTACCACCAGCAGGTCGTTACAGTATATATGCATACATATAGCCTATTATTTGCGCACTATTGCCTATTGATGCACCAAAAATTCAGCAAATCATATCATCATAGCAAATTATATGTCATGGTGACCACACTCATGCCAGCCCCTAAACACGCCCCCACCGCCACATGTTATGGTTATGGTTATAGTGTCAGTTTATTTTGAACATTCGTAGTATCTTGCCAATCAAGTGGAAACCTTGCCTCCTATAATAACTTATAATAGACAAGATAAGACGAGACAGTACCTTCGGCATATTGGAGAGGGCCATGTACTCTAGTTTCCTGTTGATTTTAACCTGAAAGATGGCTTTGAATGATGGCTCATCGAAGCAAGGGAAGGCCTTCCGAGCATAAAGTGGCTCAAATTGGGTAGCAGCTAGAACCCTGAAGATAAACAGGTATACGTTATGAGGATGATTACACTTAAATGTTGAATTTTACTGCACAACGATACAAACAGATAGCATTGTGTACCTTTTGTTTCCATCTTGGTCGGTGTAGGAACTGTTGTAGAAACCATCGTAGGTGTGTGACAGGTCGGCAGTGTAATCCAAAGTCAACACACAGTTCTGGCCCGCTTTCAGTTCTTTGGAGAACTTAACAGCTATCTGCTGTCTGGGTTTGTACTCAAGTATAGTAACATCACTGGCGTCCTCATTACCAAGCTGGAATAGAGTATGCTTAGGTTAAGCTGTAGAGCCCAAATCAAAATGCCTACTATTGCTAATTAAGTGCATCTGGTTTGTCTTTAGAAAAGCATTGGAATTTAGTAGGAAACAGGTTGAACACTATTCAAACTGGGCAATTAAACAGCAACATGAGAATTACTGCCTGTGCAAATTCAAAATCTTAACAGCATTACCCAAAAAACGCTAAAATAAAATGCTATATTGAAAACATTTAAAAATGCTTTCAGTTACTCGCTCTGCAAGATTAAACAGCCTTATCTGGTCTCTTCTCACCCTGAAGGTCGCTTTGGTAATGTTGAGATTTTCACTGTGCAGGACAATGCGTTTGGTGTTGTGAAGTACAGACATGTTGATGACAGTGTGGCCGGTGAAATCCATGTTGTTGAAGTCAGGGCTCAAAGTGAGGTCATAGCTGAGGGGACTTATGCTGCGAGGGAGCCGAAACTCTGCCCAGGGGAAGGGTTCGCTATCAGTGCCGTTAGTAGAAGTCTTGTTGTTTGATTTTGGGCAACCCATCTGCAAAATTTGATAGATAATCAAATATTTCTGGAGAGCCATTTAACACAGAGTGAGATAAATGTGCAAAGAAATACACACGCACTACTTTTTCTTACCTTAGTAAAGGTGCATCCAGGCAAAAAGTACAATACCATAGTCATGGAGGCCACTATTACCAGAAATAACACACAAACAACTGTGGTGCGGACTGAAGGAAGCGAACACGATCTAGAACAGAGGAGGGGTAAACATCAAAATCAACAGTAAATCATATAGTCAGTGTTTATTTATTTATCACATAAAAGTTTGTCAGTATATACACCTGTATTTATTATTTAATTACTGAGTAATCTAGCACACAGTCTTTATTCTTTTCATTCCGTTTTAGTAAATGTTTATATGTAAATACGTTAAAAGGGACCGTTGATGATTTTTTGTATTTTCTGACTTCTAAATGTTGTTACAAATGTAGATACTCCTTTAAAAAACGCCAAAGCTTCAAATTATAAGGTTCATGCATTTTGGCGTGAGCTTGCATATGTAGTTTTGGATGCCTATACGCGCTGGGTTTTGCAGTCTGACTACGTTGTGACGTCACCACTTATTTAGACATTAAGTAAAGCTATAGAGCAATAGGAGATCCTCCCATCTGCTTCAGGCTATGAGGTAGGATAAAGTGTTATTTTCATATAATCTTAGCATATGCGCAATAACATTAACATGCGACATGCAGTGACATAGATGTTGCAAAAAACAGCTTTTTATGCACTCTTTGAATCGATCGGAGAATGTGCAGGTGTACCTGATTTAGTAAATAATGCTTATGAAGTTTATTTTTGACCATGTGTGTAAAAAAAAAACCCAGCGGTGATGACTTCAAGATGTATATATTAAACAGTGTACATTTTCAAACGATAAATTATGATACATTTAGGTGGGGTGGGACGTCGTTTCATTTGTAATCTGGGAACGCCTCAAGAAGCGAACATCTTGCAGAGAGACTCAAAAAGCGGGCTATAAAAGTACCTCTGGAGCAAAATTAACACCCCAGTATATATAATACATATTATATATATATACACCTTGTGGAATATAATACATATTATATATACCACAAGGAAGTGTTAAATGTAGATTGAAGTCATCAAAGGTATGCATCAGTACTTGCTGAGACATGAATAATCTGCTTCTTCCTATTGCTTTTCAGAATGTTGAATTAAAGCAAGTTCCAAGTGTCATAACATGATGTTCCTTGTTGTAACTTTGTTAGGGCATGTTCGAAATAAACTATAGTATTTCTAACACCATTACCACAGTAAAAAGTCGAGAAAAAGCCTGTTACCTGGGTGGAAGCTGTCTGACGTAAGGGGAGGAGTGAGATCTCTGGGCAGAGCTGCGATTCATAAAGGACATTCCTAGTAGTCGAGCTGAAGACTCGCAGTCCTCCTCATCGTCATCCACATCATTCTCCCCTAGGCCTCGCACCAGCAGCCGAGAGCTGCGAGGCTCATACGCCACCTCGTCTGGGTCAAGTGCCGGAAATGTCTGTATACACAGTGCAAAAGCCATTATTACATACAATCAATGGACGCAACTTTAGGCACGCCTGCAAATTCTAATGTGATCTAATAACAGCACTATATCAGAAAAAGTCACAATATTGTAGGGAATCAAACTTAGATGTTTTCAATGTATTACTTAGAACATTTTGATCCAAAGAAGAGGGCTTTTTATTGGCTTTCATTACCGCCATTTAATAGTTCTCGAGGCCACATTTCCAGAAAGCTAAAGACCAGGAAGCCGGACTTCTTTCTTCAATGTTCTTCTTATTTTGATAACCTGCAGTGGCCGTTTTTTTTTTTGCTCTATTTGTTTTGTCAGATTGACAAATTTCAGAAAATTTCAAAAAATTGCTGTTATGCAAAACACAACTGTCCACTGTAGTGGAATGTCATTGAAAGAATCTGCTAATTAGGGATGGGCGATATGGGCTAAAATCTACATTGGGATATATAATGCAGACTCCTGCAATAACAATATATATCACTATATATTATTTGGCATTAAACTGATAATATAACAATGTCAAAACAATTTAGAAAGGCTCCTGATTTGTCTAATGACGAATGTGGTTATTTCTGTTTGTATTCGATTCTCAGAATTTATTAATCTGCTTGCTAATTTACTAAAAATAGCTGATTACTGGTTACTGTTATAACTGGTTTTCTATTTACACTTTTGATAAAAATGTAATAATCACTTATTCTTCTGTTGTTTGGCTACTTAATATTAGTTTTTGGCGGCACTCAAAATTTGGGTATTGATGCAATACTAATTTTTGATCACATTTGTAATCAGAACAAAACAAGACAGTAGTACAACAATAGAAATAAAATATTTTAATTATTTCCTTTTCCCTTTTTTGAAAGTCAATAGTATAACCTAACTAAGCAAACAAAAACTGCTGCAGGCTCTGATTTATATACTTTGGTTTTGCTCTTAAAGTCATTCTTTGGTCCAGGGTCTTATTTCCTGAGTTTGTAAACAATTGCAAAAAAGATGAAAAAAGATTTTACGATAAAAGTGTCAAGGACGCTACATTGCAATTTAGGACGCGGCCGTTCGCTTGTCACTGTCAATTTGGCAAGAGACGGCTATATTGTGCATTTAAAAAAAATATGAATTCTTGATATTAAAATCTTTATTGTCACCCAAATTTTGCCTTGCATATATTAGTTACCTAAGTACTTGTTTATATTTTTGTTTAGCGTTAATATTATTTTTTTTTACATTGAACAAGACAACACAGCCTACCAAGTCAAATTCCTAATGTGTTAAACATACTTGGCCAATGCAGCTGATTCTGATCTTGATATCGCCCAATCCGACTGCCAATGTGTTTACGCGCTCTCATATTTTTAAGAATCAGCTGCAAAAAAGTTTCTCTTTCTCTTTTGAACTGAACTCGCTGGTTTGGTGTTATTCCAGGGCTGGATTTGGTATGTTTAGCCTTGACAGAGATCTGTGCCCTACTGATGATAATGTAATTTTACTAATCAAATGTATTTATAATGTTTCCCTTCTTATATAACTAAATTACATAAGCAAAATCTAATTACAATGTGCAGGTGTAAACAGTGAGTGTTGAATTTGTGTTTTAAAGCGCGACAGATGCAACAATTAAAAAAAAAACAACACTCCCGAGTCCCAATATACAGTAAGATGATTTGAGCGTACCGGATATGCTGTGGAGTCTTTGGCCAGATCCACAATGTCAGGCTCTTCTTCAAACATGCTATTTTCAATCATGTTCCTTGGCAGGCTTGCTCGCTCTACAGTCGGAAGAAAGAACGAGTCATAAAGAAAACAGGTCTCACAAGAGGAAAAGAAAGATGTTAAAAGATGAGCGCCTCCACATGGCTTCAACTCCTCCCTAACATGATGCGTGCCACAGATTTCCATTCTAGGTCTAATTTCATTTGGCATCACTTACTCTCTCATGGAAACTCAATTAGACAACATAGCGGCTCTTAACGCTGTACCTGTCGAACGAACCAGCAGAATCAGCTAAACCACCCTGTAACCGCAGTAAGGGTGGGAATGGCAAGGTTTTTTTTTCAACATTTCCAAAAAATTAATTCCAACAGATACTTATCAACTACAATATTAACTATACCTGACATAAATATTTAGACCCGAATTACACTATTATCAGGAGTTATTTTTAAATAACAATATGTCGAATATGAGGGATCCTGGCTGGATGAGCATGTGTCGGACACTTCAGTTTTCGCTCATCCACGCCGAACGGACATTGGCCGAGGGCTGGTGGGCAGCCCCGGACGCAGTCGGCTGTCTTGGTGGCTTTTAGGGATGTAATGGTAAACGGTATAAAGATAAACCGCAGTAAAATTCAAGACGGTTAGTAATACCGTTTAAATTTTTAATTACTGAAATAACATAATTTATTAATGCATTTAGGCAACACTGCTCACTTATTAGCGTGGTTTGGCTTGAAAAAACATGGCAAAATACAACTACACAGACTTTGCTACGGAGATTTACCCTCTGAGTAAACAGAGCCAAGCGCTTGGTTTAACTTAATTTTCCTTTGCTTCATTTCCGTTGTGTCTCGGCGTGCATTCAAGAGCGCACTGCTGTTTTTAGATGGCGACAGTTGTGGACAATATTGGAGACAGACTCATTTGTCTCACAATAAAAGTATACGCCGAAAGACAAAACTATTTGATGTTGCTTTCATTTTCTCAATATAGCGTCTATCAGCTGCCGTGACTGAGAGTTACTGACAAGAGTTACCATGCAACTGGCGATGTGTCGGGAACGTTGCCACAACTTGTTTATAAAGTCTTTACTTTGTTTACTGGGATGCTTTACCTGTAACCTTTATCAGTATTCAAATAACATAAATACTAGCTATAATGTTTTGTCATCTTGTCGAATTTAACATAGGCTGTGAAGTTTGTGTATTTGATGTGAGAGGTATCACTCCAGTTTATTTTTGTTGGCCATTCTGTTGCACTGAACCACTTGGTGTTAGAGAAGAACAAAGCTTGTTTATTAGACTTTATTTTCACTAGCCAAATTGCTTGTGTTTTATATTGATATCAAAAAGTAAACACCATGGTTTTTTTTACATTACTTGTGGGTTTTTTCATGTCACAAAGTTAGTACTTTAAAAACCATTCATGTGACATATAATTTTGTTAATGTTGTATGGTGTATAGTTAATTCCTATACAACATATTTCTGCTCAAACTCTAAATGAATCTGTCCTGATACAGTATGTACATGCACATATAAATGTACTTCAGGGCTGTTCAACTAAATTGTTTTTGAGGCCACATTTCCAAAAAGCTAAGGACTCGGGGGCCAGACTTCTCCCTTCACTATTGATCTCATTTTGTATTTTACAGAGAATCAGCGTCCTCTACAATAGACGTTTGATTTGGTCTATTTATTTTGTCAGAGTTAAAAGAGCGTTCTGTTGTTCTGTTGTTTTTAAGGACTTTCTGAAAAAAAAACCTAAGTCAAAAATCATCTCTTTCACAGCACTCTTGTGTTTTTAAGATTCTGCTGCAAAATGCTCTTGTTTGAACTGAACTAGTGGGCCACCAGTTGAATAGCCCAATTGATGAAAAAGTGAGGCTCTCAAATAGAACCTTGAGGAACACCACCAGTATAACTAAAGAAGTTGAATGAACGACTACTGACTGTATCTAAAAGGAAACAAGCTACAGCAACACTATATAGTTACACAAATCACATTATGAAAAATAACTTCCATAAAGGAGAGGTCTTAAAAGGGGTGCCTTGAGAAATGCCTTAGTTATGTAAATCAAACGTATGGACCCCAGTGTTTTATGTTTGCTAGCAAGATTCAAATGTCAATGTTAGTATCAGCCAGTGTGTTTACAGTGGGCCAAGTTCTTTTATACAACAGCAGGATGCTAGTATTTTTAAGAATTTGCTGCAAAAATGTTTGTCTCTCAAGTTTTGAATTGAACACAAGGGCCTGTATGGTGTCAATCCCAGGCCGGGTTTGGCCCCCGGGCCGCTAGTTGAATAGCACTGATGTACATTATTTAAAAGAAAAATACCTCTCTATCAAAATGTAAAACTAGAGACAAAAGGATCATGTAATGAGAAAAAGTTGACACGTTGATACTATTAATGAACAAAAAACAAATATTTGTAAATGTATGGATAACGTTTATCTGTAGCCTTTTTATTATGACATTACAAATTACATGATGACGTCACATTCTCTCTTGTTTTTGCCTAGTTCATTGTGGGCTTTTTGAACCTGTACTGCAACCACATGGTTTCGATGTGCGCCTGAAAGAGTGGCAGCATATCACAGTATCCCCTGAGATTTTAATTGTTTTACAATTGAGCTACAGTGTGTCAAGCAATTTCCCTCATGGATCAATAATGTTTAAGTTAAGTCCAATGTTGTGTTTTTAGTTTGCAGAGGTGGAGAACTGCACTGCAAATACTTGAGGGTTGGGCTGCAGTTATTGATTGTTTTAGTAATAGAATAATCTACAGAATTGTTTGTTCAATTAAATGAGTAATCGAATAAAATACACTTTATAGCCTCAATGCATATTTTAAGAAAAATTGTCTAAATAAACAATGATTTTACTGCTTGACATAACCTTAATTTTATTTGTAATAAATGCAGATTATCAACATTGAAATTGCACTTTTGACATGTTTATTAGTAAGGATTTTTTTTTTTTAAACATTCCACTGTTCGCCACACAGATCACGGCACCCACACAACTGCCTCATCTGCGCTCTGTTGCAGAGGCCCTGTAGGAACAATGCCCACATATTTAAAGTTCCAGGCACTCCATGTGGTCTGGATTGTATAATTTTTAATAAATACACTCATTAAGTGATTAGTCAAAGCAACATAATCTGTATTGAAGATTTTTTTAAATCGCTGGAATTAATCGTTGCAGCCATATATGAGGGTGTTAGGAACAATTTTGTTTACGGTGCACTTTAACAGATAACCTTCTTTGATTTAAACATGAAATACTTTTCTTTGTCCTTGATTGTGCAGGTACACCCAATTTACAGCAGGTGTATGTTAAATGAATTAAAAAAAGACAAGACATTGGATCTCTATGATTGTCACATATTGTACATTAACATAAGTGATAGGAGCCTGAGAGGAAAGTTACAGATAGAAATGATAGTCAAAGCATCCGTTTTAACAAACCACTGTCTCAGTTTCTTTTTGGGTATCAAATCTCTTACAGCACTTCCTGGTATTTTGACCTATATAAGTTTATAAAAATGTTGATATAGCGGCTTCCAAAGAAATTAATAGCCACAGTGGCCCTACAAGCTACAAGAAAATGAACAGAAAACTAGTAAAAAGAAAGCACAATGACAGTGTTTTGTCTACTGGGGTCACATGCAACCACACAATACACAAGCATGCATTTCCACAACCTGCATCGCATCTTGAGCAGCGGGACAAGAGATGTGCCTTGTCTTGCAATATACATGACAGTCCCCGACAGTAAATGTCTTTCTCTGCTCATTCTCCAAACGCTACATGGAATGTTTGGCTTCTTAATTCATTTACAGCCATTGTGGTAAAAAAAAGTGCCACAAGCTAGTAGTCCTATGTGGTAAGTAATATGCCTTGGTCGATATTCAATAAGACAATTAATCAAACAATAAATTAACTTTATGACTTTGCCAGCAGCGATACATTCCATGTCCTTGCGTGTTTACGGATTTCAAGGGCATTCAGTCTTTTCATCGGTTTCAGCAACTGCGCACGTTTTACCCATAGTGGAATGAAAAGAAGGAGGCGAAACATCTTCCATCCATCCATCCATCCATCCATCCATTTTCTATCGCCCATCCCTTTCGGGGTCGCTGGAGCCTATCTCAGCTGAATTTGGGCGGAAGGCGGGGTACACCCTGGACAAGTCACACCTTGTCATTTATTAAGTGTCTTTGTGCGGAGAGGCGGTGTCGCGATTTGCAAGCACCACACAGGGCAACAAGTTAGCCTGTGACAAACACAGCTAGCGATAGTTGAAATTTGGATAAAAAAAAATGAAACCAAAACCTAATGCCACCGCAACAGTGTGGGAATATTTTGATTCTAAACCAGTGGAACAAGCACCCTGGAGCCAGTTTGTCAAATTTGTTTGAAAATGGTGCCAACAAACAAATCCAATACGACAAACTCCCATGCCCACTTGAAACACAAACACCCAACTGAGTATTTCCAACTGGTAAAAGATGTGCACATGAAGATGCATAGCTTTTGTCTTGACAGTCTACCCTCGTTGAGGCGTTTGGTGAACAAGGTCAGTGCAAACAAAAGATGTGCACATGAAGATGCATAGCCTTTGTCCTGACAGTCTACTCTCACTGAGGCGTTTGGTGAACAGGAACAGTGCAAACAAAACAGCGCAAAATGGTGTGCACTTATTGAAAGTGTGGTTCACGACATCGGCAAAGACATGCCGCCTTTTAATACTGGTGAAAACTAGCTTTTCCAAAAATGCTGCAAACAATTGACAGACATTTATCATGTTGTCATGCCATGATGGTGTTCCTCGCTTGGAAACTACCAGATTCAAGTTTTTTTTTGCATATGACTGCCTGTAGTGTAGTGTTTATATTCTTACCGAAGAGCCTAACTTGATTATCAGTTAAGTAATGGACAACTCTACCTCTGTCTACATGTTTAATATTGAAGTGCAACTCTGTTTGTTAGTACTTTATTAAGACATTCTATTTATTGTTTTGGTTGTGTATATTTGAGGGTCCCTCAGCCCCTCCTTAACGAGGACAAATCTAATTGAATGCTTTTGGTTATTTTTATTCAAGTGCAAAATTTTGCTCAGAGACAGAGTATATTGTACTGTTATTTGTTTGTTTGTTTCATTTAACTTGGATATTTAAATGTTTAAATTCCAGTTACAATGTTAAAATATACAAGAAATATAGGTATATTGCATTTGAAAGGGTATACTTGCATTATTATTATTATGTATTATTACATCAGTGGTAAATTTGTTCTCAAAATAATGTCGGGATTAATTTGTAGGTCAAAATATCGTCAAGCAAAATTTGTTATCAGTAATTGAAAGTAGTAGATCCTATTGAACAGGAGTCCCGAAAGAAAACCGCAAACTATAAATGCAAAAGGGAGGGTTGACTCCTTGTTGATCTTACACATTTATACAGTACATTCTGACACATAAGTGGTCACTGTCTGTCTCTCGGCTTCACACTGGCTGCATACATGCCTATTAATAAGTAAAAACGTCAGTAGTGGTTCAGAGGCGATAAGAATATCACCCCAAACAAGTCAGATTGCTGAGGTTGAACATGGCCAATAAAACAAATAAGCCTATTTGTTTTTTTTTGGCTTTGTGAGGGCCATGTGACAAGAGCACAGACCGGAAGCTACAGTATGTCACATAAGACTTAAACTACGTTCACACTGCAGGGTTGGATGTCCAATTTGGATTTGTTTGTCAAATCCGATCTTTTTAATGGCTTTTCACATTACAAAAAAAAATGCAATTTGAAATGTGAATGTAATCTGTCCTGCAAGCGAACATGATGTCGTGTCGTCGCACGCACTAGTGTTTACAAAAGTAAACATGGCTTCTAACTCTAATCTGTCTCAGTGCTGGCGAATTTGGGGCAATTTCACAGAGTTTGTGCATTCAAAGTCAACATTTTCTAAACAGAATTATTGTGCGTAGAAGATTATGAAGAAAGGGGAAAAAGTATTTTGGGATCTCGCAATTTTACAGGATATTTTGCTTTGAAGTCTGCTTGAAGAATGTGTCAATGGGCGAGCAGTCAAAGACAGGAGTGGTTATTTTCACCTGTTTCTACTCCATTATCAACCATTTATTTTGTTACGGTTTATTTTGGCGAATAATTATGACGCTTATCGCTTTTTGATGACGTTCTGGTCAGATGAATGAAACCCAAGCACGGGAACGTTCACATTGAGGACACATCGCATATACATCCGATTTATTTCCACCTACAAAAGAGGCTCAGTCGGATATGAAAATTTCAAAATCACACAAACATGAAAGAATCCAATACAGGTCGCATATGGACAAAACAAAATTGTAATTGACCTGCATTGTGAACAAGGCCAGAAAGCATTCATCCAGCTGAAAATAACCCTATATACAGTGCATCCTGAAAGTAATTACTTTTTCCAAATTTTATCATGTTACAACGTTATTCCAAAATGGAATACATTCATTTTTGTCCTCAAAATTCGACACACAATGTGAAAAGTTTTTTTAATTTTGAAAATGTATTAAAAACTAAAATAATTGCATATGAGCAAAATTTTTGGAATCGACCTGCAGTGTGAACGAGGCCTTACTTACAAAGCATTAAGTGGTTGGATGTTTGGATCTTCTGCAAGACTGTCAAATGTCTTATTATTAAAGTGACTGTTTGCAACCTCTACGCAGCCGCCTACAGTAAATGGTAGGTAGATTATACTTGAATAGCGCTTTTCTACCTTCAAGGCACTCAAATCGCTTTGACACCATTTCCACATTCACCATCTCACACACATTTACAGTCTGATGGTAGAAAACTGCCATGTAAGGCACTAACCAAGACCCATTAGGAGCAAGGGTGAAGTGTATTGGTCAAGAACACAACGGACGTGACTAGGATGCCGTAAACTGGAATTGAACCTGGAGCCCTCGAGTTGCTGGCACGGCCACTGTACAGCATTATATCGTGCTTTTGTCCCGTTTCAAGCACACAAGCTGCACCACATGTAATACATACAAATGTAAGAAGTATAGCAAGAAGTAAAAACGTATGAACGATGACGTCAGCTGAAACTATTTGTTAATGTATGTAAATCCTTTCAAATGCAATAAACTTGTATTTCTCGTATAGTTTTAGAATTGCAATTTAAATGTAAACTTTTAAATCTCCAAGTTAAATAAAACAAACAATAAAATGTACTTTGTTAGCAAAATGTTGCGCTTGAATAAAAATCACAACCAAAAGCAATAACATATCTTAAGGAGAATTGGGGTCCCTCAAATATACACAACCAAAACAATAAAAAAATAGCTTAATAAAGTATTGACAAACAAAGATGGACTTCAATTTTGAAAATGTAGGCAGAGGTAGAATTGTACATTACTTAACTGACAATCAAGTTAGGACCTTTTCAAACAAAAAGTGCAGAGTAACAATATAAACAATACAGTATAAGCACATGGGAAAAAAAAAAACCTTAAAGGGGAACTGCACTTTTTTGGGAATTTTGCCTATCGTTCACATTCATTATGAAAAACATGACGATTTTTTTTAATGCATTCTATAACTCCTAAATAAACATTAATACAATTTTTAACATTTTGTGACTTGAATATAAACCAAGTATTAGCGATATTGTTATTATCGGCACTAACACAGACAAACAATAGCGGCGCCATGATCACAAGCTTGTGTGCTTATATTGACATCGTGGAGTTGTAAGCTACTTCCTCGCTTCCTTGCTCGTGGAAGTTTATTCATAAATCATGCCTCTCTCCTTAATACTAGAAGGATAAGGACGTATTCTGACAAGTTGTTTTGACAGCTAATTTAGACCCGGAAATGGCAAGAACAACACAAGGATTTGATGAGTCATTCTTCATCAAAACAGGACTATAACAAGATTCTATCAATCGCCATCCTGATTACAGCAGTCATTGTACAGTAAGTGATCTTTTATTATGTTTTTTGGCTCTCATGAAGTCTGCAGGGAGTAATCAGTGATGATAAAATAAAGAAAACGCCGCCATTCGTTTTTTAAATTTATGCACCGCGTATGCTTACATTGATCAAAATACGTAAGTATTAAATGGTATTATAAATGTATATATACAGTCGGGGTCAAAAGTTTACATACACGTGTAAAGAACATAATGTCATGGCTTTCTTGAGTTTCCAATAATTTCTACAACTCTTATTTTTTGTGATAGAGTGATTGGTAACAAAAAAACATTCATGAAGTTTGGTTCTTTTATGAATTTATTATGGGTCTACTGAAAATGTGACCAAATCTGCTGGGTCAAAAGTATACATACAGCATTGTTAATATTTGGTTACATGTCCCTTGGCAAGTTTCACTGCAATAAGGCGCTTTTGGTAGTCATCCACAAGCTTCTGGTTGAATTTTTGACCACTCCTCTTGACAAAATTGGTGCAGTTCAGCTAAATTTGTTGGTTTTCTGACATGGACTTGTTTCTTCAGCATTGTCCACACATTTAAGTCAGGACTTTGGGAAGGCCATTTTAAAACCTTAATTGTAGTCTGATTTAGCCATTGCTTTACCACTTTTGACGTGTGTTTGGCTTTATTGTCCTTTTGGAACACCCAACTGCGCCCAAGACCCAACCTCCGGGCTGACGATTTTAGGTAGTCCTGAAGAATTTGGAGGTAATCCTCCTTTTTCATTGTCCCATTTACTCTCTGTAAAGCACCAGTTCCATTGGCAGCAAAATAGGCCCAGAGCATAATACTATTACCACCATGCTTGACGATAGGAATTGGTGTTCCTGGGATTAAAGGCCTCACCTTTTCTCCTCCAAACATATTGCTGGGTATTGTGGCCCGAACAGCTCAATTTTTGTTTCATCTGACCATAGAGCTTTCCTCCAGAAAATCTCATCTTTGTCCATGTGATGTCAGATGAAACAAAAATGTAGCTGTTTGGCCACTCCCAATGTGGCAAGTCAGAGTACTGCTGAGGCATTGAACTGCAAGTTGACAATATATCGCCCTCTACTGTGAGGCAGAGGTACTTGCTGCTTCATGGCCTGCCTTTTCCCGGTGGCAACAAGCACGCGCCGCCTCGCACGCACACGCTCAAAACACTTCGTGTGTAGCCGTGGAAGCACCACCTGTGTCTGCCTCACTCAGGTGAGGCACTGCCTCACTTGACTCCCCTGACAGCACGCCATTGTTGCATAAGCATATACTATGTTTATGTTACTATTAAGTGAGCAGTGATGTGCTGTCAGGGGAGGCTTAACTATGAGATGTTCAAAAGCGA
Source organism: Nerophis lumbriciformis (assembly GCF_033978685.3). Classification (NCBI taxonomy): domain Eukaryota; kingdom Metazoa; phylum Chordata; class Actinopteri; order Syngnathiformes; family Syngnathidae; genus Nerophis; species Nerophis lumbriciformis. Next base: position 35,026,365 of record NC_084559.2, on the reverse strand, counting down.
AGTAATACAATTAAATAAGTTGTACTATTTCTCTTATGGTCTATGCGTTCTAAGTGATTTTGGTGTGGTTCCTGTATATTTAGATCATTTTCATGGTCAAAATCGCGGAAATTCCGTGTTTCCTGATGAAAATACCAAGGCAGACAAGAAGTGAGGCAGACACAGGTGGTGCCTCCACAGCTACACACAAAATGTATTGAGCATGTACGTGCGAGGGGGCGCATGCTTGTTGCCACGAGGAAAAGGCAGGCCATGAGGCAGCAAGTACCTCTGCCTCAAGGTAGGGGGCGATATATTGTCAACTTGCAGTTCAATGCCTCAGCAGTACTGGAGCTGTGGCCCAATTCAGGGTCTGCATCCTTCGGAGAACCCGGCCTACGCAGCCACAGAAAGCTGGACCTTCGGAGGCACCTCCGAAGGATGCGTAACCTGTTGTTAAATGGGACAGTCTAGCCTGCGGAGGATACTTACATTTGAAAGTGTATACGCTGCCGCTGCTTGTATTTGCCGCCATCGTCAAAATGATCCGGGTTGAACAAAGGCGCACAAAGCATCTTGGGATATGGGAGGCCACGAAGGATAGTCGCGGTGCATCCTCCGAATTCAGGGAAAAGGAGGGCGCATTCGTCGGCTGCATTTGGAGGAGCCTTCGAATTTGAATGAATTGGGACAGAATTCGCGCAGCGTTGTGACGTAAGCGGCCTTCGAAGGATGCAGACCCTGAATTGGGACACAGCTAAAGTGTATTGAGCGTGTGTGTGTGCGAGGGGCCGCGTGCTTGTTGCCACAAGGAAAAGGCAGGCCATGAGGCAGCAAGTACCTCTGCCTCACAGTAGGGGGCGATATATTGTCAACTTGCAGTTCAATGCCTCAGCAGTACTCTGACTCGCCACACTGGGAGAAGTGGGGGCGCTCAAGCTAGCAGACATGTCTCTCCAGCGGAAGCCAGCCTTTTTTTTCCTTTTTTTTTTAAAACTGTATTTACAAAAACATGGCATTTTTATTAGAGTAAGTCAGCATTTGTGGGTGTTTTTTGTCAGATGCAAAAATAGTCTGAATGCTTCTGTATATATGTATATAGTATAATATTTAATATTTAAACAACACATTCAGAACATTTGTTCTCAGGACTGGACTGTGCACTATTTTCTTCTCTTTCCTTCCTATGTTTTTGTGGTGTATTAATGCTTTTTGTGTACTGTTTGACCTTTCAGTCTTGTCGTAGTATCTAAGTGCCTACTGCGCATGCCTATTGCCTAGGTTCAAGAAACAAGTTACCCCTCGTGTACGCTGTAATGCTGTTCTCCCAAGGTACGCTAGATAAAGTATTTAAACGTGTGCATCACCTCGTTATTCAGGTCTGAGTACACTACAGTTTTTGTTATTTGTAGATTGTTGCACTGATACTGGAGTTGCTTTTAATCTCATTGTACCTGTGTACAGTGACAGTAAAAGGCATTCTATTTTATATTGTTTTAATGCTTGGAATGAAATTGAATTAAATGAATGTGTCTGCCAATATGGAGGATTATATACTGCAGCCAAGATTAAATACTTCTCTAAACTGGAGTTTAAGACAAAATGAATGTGACCATACAAAGTATGTTTTCATGGAGGATAGCCATTGCTGCTTCAGATACAAATACAGAAAGGTAAGATACACTCACAGTACTTGATTAATTTTGTTAAAAACAAATGGGACCAAAAAGTATTTAATAACAACTTTATCAAATACTTATTGGACCCATTTATCATATCATAATATCATTATCATAACGTTTTTATGAAAGGGAATAACTCCCTCCTTTTTCCTGTCATTTTAATGTGCAACCTAAATCAACAATGATTAGAGCTGCATATTACACTTAGAGATTTAGACTTCCTTTTTATTGTCATTCAAATTTGAACTTTACAGTACAGATTAGAGATGTTCGATAATGGCTTTTTTGCCATATTGTCCAACTCTTAATTACCGATTCCGATATCAACCGATACCGATATATACAGTTGTGGAATTAACACATTATTATGCCTAATTCTGTTGTGATGCCGCGCTGGATGCATTAAACAATGTAACAAGGTTTTCCAAAATAAATCAACTCAAGTTATGGAAAAAAGTGCCAACATGGCACTGCCATATTTATTATTGAAGTCACAAAGTGCATTATTTTTTTTTTACATGCCTCAAAACAGCAGCTTGGAATTTGGGACATGCTCTCCCTGAGATAATCCTGATACCCAACTACAACTATGGGAAATACTATACTTTGACTTTCACAAAGTGCATTATTTTTTATAAACATGCCTCAAAACAACAGCTACAAAAACAATGAAGGCACACACCTTCAGTCCAGAGTATACTCGAGTAATAAAGTACACAATAGCATAGTCCTCCTTTAGTGCAAGACTGCCTGGCATACTGTACAACAGGAAATTATAAACTGGGCTCAATCTGCCCTGCTCTAACGTATTTGTATGAGTAACACAAATGTGCTGCAAGCTAGTGGTGAGTGCTTGAAGTAACCTACCAGTCAGCCAGAGCTTCTGAAATGTTGCGTTGAGATAGGGCAGCTCCGCTCACTGCAAGCTGCAAAGTGTGTGCCATCCAAACTCCACCGCAACCTTTTCCATACTGCTTGCGTTGTCCGTGACCACAACGTGGGTTTTCGCCCTGGGGTGGTTTTTGTTGTATTTTTGTTTAATCTCGGCGGAGTCTTTAAGCGACAACTGTGTGGTACTACTTTTTTTCGGTGTTTGCTTTTCATCCATCTTCCGCTTGTATTCATCGTGTATCTCCTTATGATTCTTGAAGAGGTGGGAGATCAAATTGCTCGTATTAAAGGAAGACGTCTTGGTTCCTCCTCGCATAACCAACTTGTTGCAGTCATTGCAAATTGCCAGTTTTTTATCCGTCAGAGACACTTTAAAATAATCCCAAACCATAGACATGGTGTCGTTAGTCAGTCATCGTACGAGCTGTCTTGTTAGCCACGGCTAGAGCACCGGCAACAACACACTCTTGTTGTTGTTATGCTCCGCTTGCGGCGGTTTGATGAGGTCATCAAGCGTCGCCAGTAAACCTCTCATGCTGCAGTCGTCAACTCCTGTGTTGTGTGTGGGAGAGGGGAGGGGCTGCTGACTGGGAGACGCATCTGCTCTGTACTTCTTCTTACTTCCGTGTACTGCTCTGTACAGCCGCGTTTTAAAAAGTCATTAATTTTACTTTTTGAAACCGATACCGATAATTTCCGGTATTACATTTTAAAGCATTTCTAGTACAGATAAGAACAACATTTTGTTGCATTAGCTTGTTGTATTGCAGGATAAAAGAGCAATAAGGTGCAGATATAAATAAATAAATTACTGTACAGATAATTTTATTGCACTTTTGCATATGCATCCACATTTATGGATGTATGTTATATTGTCTTTATATTCCAGCGAGTTCATCCATTTTTGGGGGGAATTGAGGGGATTATTATGATGCATTCAAGAGTCTTACGGCCTGAGGGAAGAAGCTGTTACAGAACCTGGAGGTTCTGCTATGGAGGCTGCGGAACCTCTTTCTAGAGTCCAGCAGTGAAAACAGTCCTTGGTGGGGGTGGGAGGAGTCTCTGCAGATTTTCTAAGCCCTGGTCAGGCAGCGGCTTTTGGCGATCTCCTGGATAGGAGGAAGAGGAGTCCTGGTGCTTTTTTCCGCCGTCCTCACCACTCTCTGCAGAGACTTCCAGTCTGAGGCACTGCTATATGAATTTATCCATCCATCCATCCATTTCTACCGCTTATTCCCTTCGGGGTCGCGGGGGGTGCTGGAGCCTATCTCAGCTACAATCGGGCGGAAGGCGGTGTACACCCTGGACAAGTCGCCACCTCATCGCAGGGCCAACACAGATAGACAGACAATATTCACACACTAGGGCCAATTTAGTGTTGCCAATCAACCTATCCCCAGGTGCATGTCTTTGGAGGTGGGAGGAAAGGAGTACCCGGAGGGAACCCACCAGTCACGGGGAGAACATGCAAACTCCACACAGAAAGATCCCGAGGCCGGGATTGAACTCACGACTACTCAGGACCTTCGTATTGTGAGGCAGACGCACTAACCCCTCTTACACCGTGCTGCCCTATATAAATTTAAGTAAAAAAAAAAAAAGAAGAAAAAAACTCCAAAAGTATCTATGCCTCACCTGGTGTTTAGTTCACCGCACGTCAGTGTAGGTGAGCAGTGATAAAGGTTATTGATCAGTTGTATTCTGTTACTCAGGCAAAGCCCATCTGCGCACGATGTATCTGCGCAACACGCAATGATTAAAATGTGGCTAATGTCAGACATGAAATTATAAATAAACGTGGTTAGAACAGCATCTGCAAGTCACTCAACTCTATTTTTATTTCATACAATCATGTAATTTTAATCAAAGTCGCAAAAAGTCAAACTGACCCCTCGCAACATGAAAGTCACTCACAGTGCTTGGTTATTTTTAGCTAGCCTGCTGCTAGCATCCTGTCAATGTTACTCACCCACCATGTTTGCATACTTCCTTACCTGTGCTGTTGCTGTCAAACGGATCCATGGCGGACGGGTTCTGTTAAAGATCTCTCAGTCCGGCTGGCAGTACTTTATCTGGGCACCTTTAGAGCAGATTTAGTGGCTGGTCGCGCCACCACACTTGACTACAACGTCGGTCTTTCACTACAACACCACCGACTCTAGCGCTAGCTTGGAACGAGCCAAGTTGTCATTGTAGCGAACTCACGCGACGACTTGACTTTTTCCTGACTAACAACACAAATGCGGAAATTAAACCAAGAGTTGGTTAAAAAAAACAAAAAAATAGTGGTGTGACGTTAGCAGTTTAATGTCACTTCTGCTTCCTCGCCGACCAGTTGTTGACAGCAGACGGTCAACAGACAGCGCTCGCATCCAATTGGCTGAAAATATCATGGACGGGGCTAATATGACGTACTGATGACGTAGGGCTCTGCTTTTTCCTACTCATTTTTTGAGATGTTGAACCAAAAAGCTGCGAAACCTATGATGCTGTGTTCCAAATGTGGATTATTTACGGAACTTGTGTGAGCCTATGGCTTTACATTTTGTTACATATACATGTTTTGCATTCTATTTTAGTTACTTTATTGAGTTTACAACACCCTGGCGCTGTTTTGTACTGTTTCTGTACTTGTTTTGCTTATTAATATTTATTGATTGTATGTAAATGTTGCATATTATAAATAAAGGTTTACATAATTTAAAAAATTTACAAGTTGAACGTTGTGTGTCACGAAAAATAAATCATCTAGCACATATTTACAATGTTCAAAATTAAAATACATTTTCCTGAATATATAAGCACATTCAGATAGCAGGGGTGTCGATGTAAAAGGCTTTTGTAAAGTTTGCAGTGTTTTAAATAGGTTATAAAAGTTATAAAAAGTCATTAATTGTTAATATACAACAAATATAGCCGTGAAATTTCAATAACAAGGTTCCTTGAATCAAATTAAGAACATCAAAGATGAACCTAACTGAGTTTAATTTGTGTCTTCATGACGAAAGCTTTTTTATTTAAGTTTTTTTTACATTGAATTTATGTCAAATATTTTTTTGCGTTTGTATTTTGTGAACTGATTTATTTATTTATTTTTTCCCCTCTAATTATGCTGACAATTTCATTGAATACAATTTGAGAGCAAAATATGCATGTTAAAAGTTCAGTTTGTTAAAATACAGTGTTTTAAAATATATTGTGTGAAAAAATCATTGTATAAAAAGTAGGTTTAAAAAATAAAATTAAAAAAATGTAGAAATATTCCTCGCTTTCAAACTCAAGAATCGCTTCCGGTAAATTAAGACTGCAGCAATTGATCCTGTCTCAGAACCAGCCAATCAGGTGCTTTCGTCTTAAATTACCTGAGGCGGGTCTTGAGTTTTGAAGCAACAAACAATTCTGCACTTAATTTTTGTGGTGCATTTGCATAGACTGAAATTTGATAAAGAACAACTAATATTTATACTCTGATTTTTATTCAGTTAGGTAAGGTTACTTTATTAGTACCCAAAGGTCAACTTGTTTTGCAGACAGCAAGATCAGGACATCCATTAAAGCATACAGGAAAAGTAAAATCTTAGACATGCAATACAAAGACCTTCCACATAACAAGCATTACAAACATTGGTAAGATTATAAAATTGTAAATGTACTCAAAGTTCCCCATAAAAAGGATGAAAACATATAAAATCACAATCAGATAAGATTTGTGACAAGCCAGAATAAAATACCATAAATAAAATATATTACACCAAAACAAATATGGGCAAAAATGAATCTGTACGGTTTGAAATTGTACGCATAATTTGATATAATAAAATTCAGTTTACAAAATTTAAACGCATAAATTCAGTGTCCAAAAAAGCTTACATAATAAAGACACAAATTAACCTTCAAATTCACCCCCCACCCTATGAAAAATACAAAATAGTTTGTTCCACCAGGACACATTTGGAACACTTCCCTCAACACAAACGTCATACCCTCATCAAAGGTCACCTTTCAGCATTCACACGCAGCAACACAACACCAGCATTTTTTAAACAATGCGAGATGATAGAAGAATGGTAAAAATACAATAAATCTATCTGTGGCAGCGTAAGAAAATGTTACGTACAAGTTAAACTTTTACATCTCCATCCATTTTCTACCGCTTGTCCCTTTCATTTGCCATGAATGTGGTGCGTTTAAAGACCCTTGATTAAAGTTAGAAACAGAGGTGTCACTAGTTTTTAAACACAGGAACTCCCAGGAGATGCACTAAGAATATAATCATAATAACTTGGTATTTTCTTGTATTGTATTGTATTTGTATAATACGTGAATTAGCTAATTTATACATTACACTCTGAAGTAAAGGAAAATTTGACATACTGTATTTATCGTCATATTTAGGTGAAAAATGGCAGATTATTTAAATTAATTTATGGTAATTTGTAATTAACTTGCTGGTCCCTTTTAGTACACAAAAAGTAATTATTTAGGGGAGTTATTTAGATATGTTAGAGGTATGCTAATCCTTTTACCAATCCAAACTCTGATTAGGGTTTTTACATGTGTTTAAAAAAGCTGGCTTCAATCAAACCCATGCAAATATTTGTTCTTGAACGTATGTAAACATATCAAGTGTGTGTGGGTGTGGTGGTGATGGGGGCCCAGAGTTCAGTGCTCTGCCCGTGAGCACACGGAACATACATAACACAACAGTACAATGAATCTTTTTATTGTCTAATCTAAGCCAAGGCTCAGGTGCCAAACTCAACACCCGGGGGTCCAGATCCGGCATCTCAACATCATTTGAAATAATCATTTTCATTATGCTATTCATCCGTCTTGCTTTGAGTTGTGGCAGAAAAATGATACTGCGTGTACTGTTCTTCTTAACTCGGATTAGCAGCAATAAATTATTTCAAGTGTCAAAGCTCTTTTTGAAATAGATTGTGCAATATTAAATCCATGAATATTAGGATGACATTGTTGGTAAAAAAAAACAAACAAACCTGCAACTGTGAGGCGATTAAAGGGGAACATTATCACCAGACCTATGTAAGCGTCAATATATACCTTGATGTTGCAGAAAAAAGACCATATATTTTTTTAACCGATTTCCAAACTCTAAATGGGTGAATTTTGGCGAATTAAACGCCTTTTTATTATTCGCTCTCGGAGCGATCACGTCACAACGTGACGTCACATCGGGAAGCAATCCGCCATTTTCTCACTTTCGTCGGTGTGTTGTCGGAGGGTGTAACAACACGAACAGGGACGGATTCAAGTTGCACCAGTGGCCCAAAGATGCGAAAGTGGCAAAAAATTGGACGACATTTGTTCAAAATACGAGGGTGTGGGGTAAGCCGACGAAATGGTCAGTCGTTTGTTCCGCACACTTTACCGTCGAAAGCTATGCTACGACAGAGATGGCAAGAATGTGTGGATATCCTGCGACACTCAAAGCAGATGCATTTCCAACGATAAAGTCAAAGAAATCTGCCGCCACACCCCCATTGAATCTGCCGGAGTGTGTGAGCTATTCAGGGACAAAGGGCCTCGCTAGCACGGCAAGCAATGGCGGCAGTTTGTTCCCGCAGACGAGCGAGCTAAACCCCCTGGATGTCTTGGCTCACACCGTCCCTTATGCCACCGAAGATGATCAAGAGAAGAATATCGACCCTAGCTTCCCTGGCCTGCTGACACCAACTCCAAAACTGGACAGATCAGCTTTCAGGAAAAGAGAGCGGATGAGGGTATGTCTACAGAATATATTAATTGATGAAAACTTTATTCATTACTCGCGGTTTTACGTAAATGATTATACATAAACTGTGTTTACCAATAATTTAGCTTAAAAACATTTATTTTTTTCAATCATTTGAGTACATTCGGGTAGTCTTGTGTAATGCAGTATTTTGTGTCTATTTAGGTATGGTTAACCTGAGTGCTGAAATCGTGGAAAAATATATGTTCTTAGCGCGCCTGAAATGGGCTGTCTGCACTCTCAAAGTGCATGTTGTTGCCAAATGTATTTCATATGCTGTAAACCTAGTTCATAGTTGTTAGTAATTATCTTATCAGACAGTGTTAAGCTGCTGAAATCCGAGTCTGAATCCGAGCTAATGTCGCTATACCTTGCTGTTTGTTTGTATTGGCATCACTGTGTGACGTCACAGGAAAATGGACGGGTGTATATAACGATGGTTAAAATCAGGCACTTTGAAGCTTTTTTTAGGGATATTGCGTGATGGGTAAAATTTTGAAAAAAACTTCGAAAAATAAAATAAGCCACTGGGAACTGATTTTTAATGGTTTTAACCCTTCTGAAATTGTGATAATGTTCTCCTTTAAACTCTTGGTTTAACAGGTACAAGCAGACACAATTACACCATTAGTATAAACTTTTTGTTTTTGCAACATTATCATTTTATCTCACTTACTCACAAATAAGTCGGTAAAATTAACAGAACTTTTTTTTTTCCATGTGAAAAAAGGATCCTCCGTGATTTATTTTAATTTTTTTACACGCAACACACCATTTAAAAAAATATTTAAAAATCAGCCGCCATATGTCCTCTCATTAAGCCAGTTTTTTAACGTCTGCAGGTTCCTCTGCATCCAGAGAATATTTTTCTGCATGTTGTCCAGTGCGATTTGAGGAGCTCTCAGCTGAGATGCCTGTTCTCTGATGGACTCAAAGAACAGCTTAACCTGGGAGGGACAAACACATGCACATTTAAACACATCCATCAAATCAGATTAGAATTGAATTTGATTATGGTATTCCAGGTAGGAGGTTAAACAAACTCTGAGTCTAAACCTGAAGTCTGAGTTGATGGGTAACTCTGAGTGTTGGATTCCAGAATGCCTGATTTGAGCTAGTTGAATCAATCCGCAGTATGATGACTCTGAGTTAAAGGGGAACTTCACTTTTTTTGGAATTTTGCCTCTCGTTCACAATCATTATGAGAGACAAGAACGCACATGTTTTTTTTTTTAGGATTCTACTGATGATAAAAAAAACACTTGTTTTGTTGTTGCTGGCTCAGTGGTTAGTGTCCGCCCTGAGATCGGTAGTCATACCAAAGACTATAAAAATGGGACCCATTGCCTCCCTGCTTGGCAGTCAGCATCAAGGGTTGGAATTGGGGGTTAAATAACCAAAATGATTTCCGAGCGCGGCCACCGCTGCTGCTCACTGCTCCCCTCACCTCCCAGGGGGTGGAACAAGGGGATGGGTCAAACACAGAGAGTAATTTCACCAGACCTAGTGTATGTGTGACTATCAATGGTACTTTTAACTTTTTTGCAAGATGCGGCGAATGTGAGTCACCCTTGTAGCCTTCAAGGCCCTCTAAAACAACTCAAAACCCTCCATCAAGGTTGTGAATACACACGGCAATATTTACCGTATTTTGGTCATTTTAAGCATTGCTGGAGCTCTTTTGCTCAGCACACTTATTTCCGTTTCCATAGCAGCGCACTTCCAACTTCCGGCAACAAATGTGTTTTTGTGTATTTGGGATTTGCATAACTCTCGAAAATTTGAAATCAAACCATGGAGATATTTATCTTGCCTCCACATTTTGTGTACTGTCACTAATAAGCAGCGTAAGTACGTAGTATCCAAAAACGGAAGTGTTGACGCTCTGCACATAGCTCTGCCCCCTCTGAAGTCATGTGCGCTCTCACAGCAAGAGATACAAAGAACTGCTATTCCGACATCTAGTGGACACATTCGTAGGTGCCATTGTTTACAAGTCTTCAAAGCAGCAACAATGGTCAATATACACATGGATACTGCCAGAATTTAACATTGGAGAGAGAAAAACTCGGTAGAAGTTTACCTTTACTGTATAGTTACAGACCTGCAATAAAACACGGTAAGCCCGTTGGTCTCGCTATATCATCTGGGATGTTGTGTTGTGGTGAAAGTCACCCTAAACAGATGCCTGGTGCCAGTCATAAAAGTCTAAAGTGCACAATAAAAACTAGAAAGTTAAAAAAAATACAAGTCTTTTTTGCCGGGCAGGGGCGAATGCTGACTCAGCGTGAGGGGGCCTCTTGTTTTTTAAAGAGAGCAAACATATGGCTTACAAATAGGTCTGTAAAACATAATATATGCAAATCTTCCATCAAAAAAGCATCCTTGCATGTTATGTACACCAAAATGAAGTTTTAAAAATAGAAAAAAAAAACATGTTTATTGTGAGTACAATATGAACACTTTTTTTTTTATTAGAAAGAATAGGATAACAGTAAAATAATATTTATAATAAATTAAATCATTTTAATTTAGGTGTAATCCCACTCGTGAATAATGCACATTGACGCATCTGAAATAATATCTCATTTATTTTTATGATGATATTTTGTTGATATGTAAAGTCAATGTAAATGCAAAGTAAATTATGTTTATATTTTTTTCAAGCCAGGCCCTTTTTGTTAGACCAATTTGCTTGACATAAATATTATGTAATAACATGTACCGGTAAGATATATATCTTGAAATAAGAACAATAATCTGGCATTTCAGCTCTTGTCATGTTATTTTGCGTATTGTAAGTAATATAGATTATAAATTATACTTACACCAATGAAAGTTATAAAAAAATACTTTTGAATTTTCTTTTATGAAATTAAAATTGTATTATGACTAAAACACATTAAATATCTGGTGTACTCACTTGCAAATTTCACTCCAAAATATACCCAGACAGGAATTTAGTTATAGAATACTGTTTACAAGTTTTGAGCAAAAAATTACAAGCATTCAATTAAAATGTATATTTTCAAATGTTTGTGCATGAAATTCTGACAATAAATTTGCATTTGTGTCACAATATTGAGCTCTTTTTTAAAGTTCATTTAAATTATGCAAGCAAATAATAACCTGTGATCAATCATGATTAATCCAATTCAATTGTGTGATTCATCTGATTAAACAATGTAACCATTTGAGAGCACTAGTATAGTGTGTTTATATATATATATATATATATATATATATATCTATATATACATATATATATATATATATGTACATATATACATACATATATATATATATACAGTATATACACACATATATATGTATATACATATATATCTATCTATGTATATATATGTATATACATGTGTGTATATATATATATATATATAAGTATAAATATACATATATACAAATATACAAATATATGCATATATACATACATATATACATACTAGTGTTGTAACGATACCAATAGTTTAGTACAGGTACTAAAATTATTTCGATACTTTTCGGTACTTTTCTAAATAAAGGGGACCACAAAAAAATTGCATGATTGGCTTTATTTTAACAAATCTTAGGGTACATTAAACATATGTTTCTTATTGCAGTTAAATCCTTAAATAAAATAGTGAACATACTACACAACTTGTTTTTTAGTAGTAAGTAAACAAACAAAGGCTCCTAATTAGTCTACTAACATATTACGTCATTTATCATTCTATTATTTTGTCAACATTATTAAGGACAAGTGGTAGAAAATTAATTATTAATCTACTTGTTCATTTACTGTTAATATCAGCTTACTTTCTCTTTTAACATGTTATGTCTACACGTCTGTTAAAATGTAATAATCACTTATTCTTCTGTTGTTTGATACTTTACATTAGTTTTGGATGATACAACAAATTTGGGTATCAATCCGATACCAAGTAGTTACAGGATCATACATTGGTAATATTCAAAGTCCTCATGTGTCCAGGGACATATTTCCTGAGTTTATAAACATAATATGAATTTAAAAAAAATGAAAGAAGATGTTGCAATGCCAAAAAATATGGACGTAATCATAGTAGTATCGACTAGATACGTGCCTGTACTTGATATCATTACAGTGGATGTTAGGTGAAGATCCACCAAAGGCGTTTGTTTACATTTGGACGTTGGCCGCTAGCTAATTAGCCATGTCTTAAAACACCTCTTCCTGAGGGCGTTTCAGTGTTATAACTTCACCTTTATCGTTAGTTTTTAAGCCAAAATGCGTCCGTTCTCCCTTTTCTGTCTACACTCTGTGTCTGCTTGTAAGTACTCCGTGATTGTGCGCTGCCGAACATGCTCCTCTGCTCGTAAACCAGAAATGTCACGACGTGACTTCGACGCGGGCACGGGGGGTGTTTGCGGGACCGGTACGTTTCAGAGACGGTATAGTACCGAAAATGATTCATTAGTATCGCGGTACTATACTAATACCGGTATAACGTACAACCCAAATACATACATACATACATACATACATACATACATACATACATACATACATACATACATACATACATACATATATATATATATATATATATATATATATATATATATGTATGTATATATATATATACAAACACACACACACACACACACACACACACACACACACACACACATACATACATACATACATATATATATATATATATATATATATATATATATATATATATATATATATATATATATATATATATATATACCGTATTTTCCGCACCATAAGCCGCCCTGGGTTATAAGCCGCGCCTTCAATGAACGGCATATTTCAAAACTTTGTCCACCTATAAGCCGCCCCGTGTTATAAGCCGCATCTAACTGCGCTAAAGGGAATGTCAAAAAAACAGTCAGATAGGTCAGTCAAACTTTAATAATATATTAAAAACCAGCGTTCTAACAACTCTGTTCACTCCCAAAATGTACGGTAATGTGCAAATGTGCAATCACAAACATAGTAAAATTCAAAATAGTGCAGAGCAATAGCAATGTCACAACACACAAAATAAACATAACGCTCACTTTCTGAAGTTATTCTTCATTCATAAATCCCTCGAATTCTTCTCCTTCGGTGTCCGAATTCAAAAGTTGGGCGAATACGGGATCCAAAATGGCCGGCTCCGTCTCGTCGAAGTCATCAGAGTCAATGTTGCTATTGTTGTCCAGCAGTTCTGTGAATCCTGCCTTCCGGAAAGTTCGGACCACAGTTGAGACCGATATATCCGCCCAGGCATTTACAATCCACTGGCAGATGTTGGCGTATGTCGTCCGGCGCTGTCTCCCTGTCTTAGTGGCGCAGGTCATCTTGTTGCTTCAATTCTCTTGCTGCTGCTCTATTTCCGTGTTCTACTGCGTGACTTATTGCCTTGAGTTTGAATTCTGCGTTGTACGCGTGTCTCTTAATAGGAGCCATTTTGTGGTCTTTACAGATGTAAACACACAAATGAAATGAAACGTAATATCCGCGCGCTTCTTCTACGGGGGCGGGTGGTTGCTTACCGTAGAAGAAGAAGCGCTTCCTCTTCTATGGGGGCGGGTGCTTACCTTGGCGGTTGCTTACCGTAGAAGAAGAAGCGCTTCCTCTTCTACGGGGAAAAAAGATGGCGGCTGTTTACCGTAGTTGCGAGACCTAAACTTTATGAAAATGAATCTTAATATTAATCCATATATAAAGCGCACCGGGTTATAAGCCGCACTGTCAGCTTTTGAGTAAATTTGTGGTTTTTAGGTGCGGAAAATACGGTATATATATATATGGGCAGCACGGTGGACCTGGGGTTAGTACGTGAGCCTCACAATACGAAGGTCCTGGGTTTGATCCAGGTTGTACCCCGACTTCTGCCCGTGTGCAGCTGGGATAGGCTCCAGCACCCCACGCGACCCCGTAAGGGACAAGCGGCAGAAAATGGATGGATGTTTGGATGTATATATATATATATATATATATATATATATATATATATATATATATATATATATACACACACAGTACAGATATACATACACATATCTAATACAGATTTAAGTTTTATTTATATATTTACTTTATTATTTATTTATTTTATATATTTACAATACATTTAAAACAAATATTGACACTGTTCCTTTTACTATTGTAAATTGTTAAATGTTTTTATTTTTTAGTTCAACCAAGGGTGTCCTAACTTTTTATTTTTATATTTCATTTTAAAAACCAATACTATGCAGTATAAAAACAGCCTGCATGTCAGCTTTGTGTTATTAGCGTCAGCATTTCAATTTTTTTCACATTATATTTTACACCTGTTTGTCTTTAATTTCACTTTTTAAGATTTTTTCTAGGCAAAATGATTTTTAGAATGGCCTTGGGCTGCACTTTGCACAGCCATGGTTCAAACAAATATAATTAATATTGAATATCTAAAATCAAGCCTTTAGGGACAAGCAGTAGAAAATATATGGATACTTTACTAACAATATATTTTTATATAATGGTATTTTATCTAAATTAACCATTGCCTAATAATTCTCTCACAACATTAATTTTCAGGAATTATTTTTGTTTTAACATCTACTGGTTTAAAAACAACAGACCTATCATGTCTGACAGCTTGGTTCACATTTATGAGGAAGAATGGGACATGAAAAAACTGGGGGTGTTTTAAAAAAACTGGTTATCGTCACAGAGTAAGTTACCATGGTAACTGACTCTGAATTTGACATACTGTGCCTGTTTTTGTTCAACCGAAAAACCCTATATTTCCCTAATCTCAGACTTTACATTGAGTTTTCACTTAACCTGCTTTCTGGAATACCCCCCAGAAAGTGTACTCCTGAATAATCTCGGGGACACATAATATAATTTAAGACATACAATGAAGGTGTCTACTTTACCTCAGTGTATTCCTCAGGGTATGTAAACTGGCCTGTGGTGCCTACAAGGATGTGTCTGATGGAGGTCGAGCTTAACTGCAGTCTGAAGAACAGCAGGAAGACAACAGACACCATCAGATCAAATATCAAAGATAAAAACTTTTACTCCATACACACTTTTCAACCAGTTTGCTCCAGTTTTTTTTGACAAAGTGCCAGGCGATGTGGTGTCCCTTTGGGTTTCTGGCCACCAACAAGATGAGCGTGGATAGGTCCTGAGTTCGTATCACCTGACCTTCCAGACCCAAGTCCAACAGTCTGCAATGCAAATACACACTTCAGTTATTGGTACACTTAATAAGGTCTTAGTGCATCGCTGGTTATTAAGTACGTGCTGTTATGCCCCCAGTCTAATGGTGTATATCAGGGGTAGGGAACCTATGGCTCTAGAGCCAGATGTGGCTCTTTTGATGACTGCATCTGGCTCTCAGATAAATCTTAGCTGACATTGCACACGATAAGTAATTAATAATTCAGCTGGTAATCACAGTGTTAAAAATAACGTTCAAAATATAAAACAATCTCATGCATTTTAATCCATCCATCTGTTTTCTACCGCACCTGTTCAAGAAGTTGCATTAATGGTAAGACGTATTTTATTTATTATTGGTTAGCTTCAGAATAACAATGTTATTAAAAACAATAAGAGACTTATTATACTCTAAAAATGTTGGTCTTACTTAAAAATGCACGCATCTAGTTGTATTCAGTGTTAAAAAATATTATATGGCTCTCACGGAAATACATTTAAAAATATTTGGCTTTCATGGCTCTCTCAGCCAAAAAGGTTCCCTACCCCTGGTGTATATGATGAGTTGTTAGTAAAAAAATAGCACTATCTTGTGGTCAAATGTACTCATTGCAAGTATCTACAAGATGTAACTAGTTACAGTACGTCAACGCATGGCAGCCATCTTAGTCATCTTTTCAATTAAAACGATGCAAAAGAATGGGTTACATATTGAAAATGAAATGTAACTTTCTTATTTCGTCATAAGATTTTCATATAGTTTGCTTTATCATCAACGTAAAACGTGTTATTAATACACAAACTTGTCTTTCCTGCGAAAGATTATTCTCAGTGTACCGTGTATTTTGCAACCAAATGCACCGGCACTCTTGCTGTCTTTACTATGCCGTCTATGCGACAATAAAATATCCTGACACTTTGTCCCTCGTATGTTCCCAGCAGGCACAAGACATTAAAATAACGTTGAGCACTTTGATCCTGACGTTGAGCAACTCAAGCCTAACGTTGGAACAACATGCTTTTTGACAATGCTTAATCAATGTACGGTTATGACGTTGATTTGACTGTTGAATTTTGGTCATTTCCCAACCAATATTCTACAACACAAAAACAACTTTGAACCAACATGCTTTTTGAGAACATTTATTCAATGTCAGGTTGTGACGTTGATTTGACCATTGAACATTGGTAATTTCCCGCCACAACGTGGATCCAATGCCATCTGAATTTACAAATACAACTATTTTGAAACGTTGTTGTCTCTCATGGACACACACCTGTTGTTGTTGACTTTGGACTGACTGGCAAGAACACCAAGGCCGCGAGACACGCGGCAGGCTTACACACACACATGTATCCACAAAAATATATGCCTCACACACATACCCCACCACCCATCCAACGCCCTTGACGCAAATCCCTTAGGGGTGATGGATGGCTGGGCAGCGCCTGAAGAGCTGCAGCCTTCCATCGTAGCCCCCACTCCCTCTCCTCTGTTGCAAGTCTCGAAATGTATGTTGTAATTTGTATATGTGCTTTGTTATGGAGGTTTTTTTTCCCACTCCAGACTGGGCTCCTAAGGGGGCCCAGTCTGGAGTGTTCTAGATTGTATTTTTTACTCATCCTCCCCCAGCGTTTATATTTTTCCAATATTTTACGGGGCGCCTTGTGGCGACCCATCAACGTTCCTAACCCTGTACACTGTTTGTTTGTCTAATCTTGAACGGGTTTGTGCTGAAAACTAAGTTTTGTTGTACTTGTGCAATGACAATAAAAACCCACCTACCTACCTAATCAATGTTGTATCAATGTTTTGTGCCTGCTGGGTTATGATCGCCGTAGGCTAATAGCTACTTTGCAAAGCTAATATCGATAAGCTAACGTCGCTAGTATTATGATCTTGGATAACAATAGCATTTATTGTTCATATTGTTGGGTTCACAAAACCCTCAGAAAACCCTTGAAACCTTCTTCACCGTGGCATTAGAGACTGTTTAGTTGAATCAAGACCTAGCTTCAAAAGCTAGTGCACATGTGTCAATTAATTTTATGTAGCCCAGGAGTATGGTGTCAGAAGAGTCCCAAAATTCTGCAATGCGCAATTCTGTTATGCTGCCTTAATCTTTTGCTGCTATTCTATATAAAATATCTCTCGTATTGTTGGTCTATATTAGATTGATTATATCGTCCTCTTTTTGTGCTCTAATGAGTGTTTAGTTATCCTTCCATTCCTCTTGTAATTCAGCTACTGTGTCTAACAATTTCCCTTCATTAAAGTTTGTCTAAGTCTAAGCCTAACAGGCAATTAGAGTGCATCGTTTGTTTCCACATGGTGGCAGCATTATCCATGTGAAAATATACAATTATTAGCCCAGGTTAGGTTGAAGATACACTGAACAAAAATATAAACGCAACACTTTTGTTTTTGCTCCCATTTTTCAAGAGTTGAACTCAAAGATCTAAAACTTTTACTATACACACAAAAGACCCTTTCCTCTCAAATATTGTTCACAAATCTGTCTAAATCTGTGTTAGTGAGCAACTTCTTCTTTGCCAAGATAGTTCATCCTATCTAACCGGTGTGGCAAATCAAGATGCTGATTAAACAGCATGATTATTGCACAGGTGTGCTTTAGGCTGCGCCCAATAAGAGGCCACTCTAAAATTTGCAGTTTTGCTCCATTGGGGATCTGGGGGGTCAGAAAAGCAGTCAGTATCTGGCATAACCACCATTTGCCTAACGCAGTGCAACACATCTCCTTCATCTGTGGAATGTTGGTCCACTCCTCTTCAATGACTGTGCCAAGTTGCTGGATATTGGCAGGAAATGGAACACACTGTCGTATACGCCGATCCACAGCATCCCAAACATGCTCAATGGGTGACATGTCCGGTGAGTATGCTGGCCATGCAAGAACTGGGATATTTTCAGCTTCCAGATATTGTGTACAGATCCTTACAACATGGGGCCGTGCATTGTCATGCTGCAACATGAGGTGATTTTCTCGGGTGAACGGCACAACAATGGGCCTCAGGGTCCTGTCACGGATATCTCTGTGCATTCAAAATGACATCAATACAATGCACTTGCGTTTGTT
Organism: Nerophis lumbriciformis; assembly: GCF_033978685.3. Classification (NCBI taxonomy): domain Eukaryota; kingdom Metazoa; phylum Chordata; class Actinopteri; order Syngnathiformes; family Syngnathidae; genus Nerophis; species Nerophis lumbriciformis. The sequence goes on along the minus strand of NC_084559.2, from coordinate 35,007,753 downwards.
GTCCATAACATACACCTTTCCATACCATAACCCACCCCTCTATGGGCCACTCGATTCACAACGTTGATTTCAGCAAACCGCTCTCCCACACCACGCCGCACACGCTTTCTGCCATCTGCCCTGAACAGTGAAAAGCGGGATTCAACCGTGAAGAGAACACCTCTCTAACCTGTCAGACGCCATCGAATGTGAGCATTTGCCCACTCAAGTCGGTTATGACGACGAACTGCAGTGTAGGAAAAGACCCAGAAGAGGACGACGAGAATGCAGATAAACTTCCCTGAATCTGTTTCTTGCAGTTTGTGCAGAAATTATTTGGTTATGCAAACCAATTGTTGCAGCAGCTGTCCGGGTGGCTGGTCTCAGACGATCATGGAGGTGAACCTGCAAGATGTGGAGGTCCTGGGCTGATGTGGTTACACGTGGTCTGCCGCGGTTGTGAGGCCGGATGTCTGAAACGCCTTTGGACATGGCTTATGGTAGAGGCATGGACATTAAATTGACGGGCAACAGCTCTGGTGGACATCCCTGCAGTCCGCATGCTAACTGCACTCTCCCTCAAAACGTGCGACATCTGTGGCATTGTGCTTTGTGATAAAACTGCTTTATTGTCATCCGAAGGCACACCTGTGCAATAATCATGCTGTTTAATTAGCATCTTGATATGCCACACCTGTGAGGTGGGATAGATTATTTTGGCAAAGAAGAAGTTGCTCACTAACACAGATTTAGACAGAATTGTGAACAATATTTGAGAGGAATAGGTCTTTTGTGTATATAATACAGTAAAATTTTGAGATCTTTGAGTTCAACTCATGAAAAATGGGAGCAAAAACAAAAGTGTTGCGTTTATATTTTTGTTCAGTGTATAAAATACCCAATATGAGTCCTTATACTGCACTTAAATTTGATAAACCTCTCAGTGTGATACTGTGCAGTTATCTCAATAACAAAAATATTGTTGAATAGGTGTCAAAACTGATTATTTATTTTGTGTACTAGTGTGCCTAATTATAGCTAGTGTGTATCAACCAAAACATAAGAAGAACACAACTAGCTCGTATATGTTACCTTCGGGCTAAAAACTCTTCCAGTTTTATCTATACATATTTTATTTGTTCATAGCAACTAATTAAAATTACCAATGAGAATTAATCTGGATGTCAACAGTATTGGTACGTGCAATCCAATATCTAGCAGGAATAACAACACACTTGTCATTATCATGAAGTTCACTAACTAAAAAAGCAAGGTGGATTTGCTGAAACAGCTAGTCAAGCTGAAAGGAAGCGACGTTAACATGGATGTCTCTTGGCTCTAGGCGAAGGCGGTCACACTCCCATCCCTCTCCATACCTGCCCTGCTCGCCTCTTTGTCTTGTCTTGTCTTTTTTTAACTTTCTTGTATCCTGTTTTTGCACTGCTCTCCAAAATCTAAACAATGGTATTGATCAACTGGCTTCTCAACAAAATAGACAAGATTTCAGGTTCGGGGGCCGGGGGGACCTGCCTGTCCTGACGGAATGGTTGTTGCTGGACACAAGATGGACTCTTGGGAGAAGCGGACTGCTGCGTGCCTGGCAACCCTTTCAGTGGAGTACGTTGAAGATATCTACCTATTCGGAATCGTGATAACAGGACATCTGCTGATTGAAGTAAGCGTTGCCCAGGTGTATCGACAAATTTGAAGATGAATCCTAACCACAGTTCAAGGCACCCCAAAGCTGCCACAAATGATTGGGGGATGCAGGCAATCAGACTTTTGTGATTTTGGACTAAATCGCAAACTGGACAACATCTTGGAGACCCTGTCTGCTCTGCATGGTGAAGTTTGATAAATTTGAGCACCAGAAATAGACAATTAGAGTGAAAAGTTGAAATGTATTTTGTTGTCTTTAACACAAACATTCTAATCTGGATTGACTGCAAGCTACCTGGAGATATTATTGCTCCGACATTCCTCCGGAGGACAGTGCAGCAAAGACGCAACAAACTCCTTCCCTGTCAACAACACGAAGCCCCGAAAATACGCTTTTATTTTGGTGAACAACCTGTCCTCACGGCTACATCTTTTATCCCACTGTCATGTGTCTCGGTGAAAACGTTGACACACATGTCCTCTGGTCTAGTCGGCGATGGACCTTTTTTCCTAGGCTTTGAACACGGCGGCTTATAAAACAGTGCAGCTCAACGGCCATAATGTTTTGTGTTCAATAGTTTTCATTAGATACAAGCAGGGACACAGAAATTCTGTGTTATTTTTTGTGCTATAGTCATCTTTTGGACTGCAGGTGTTGCGGGTTGAAAATATACTTCCTGTTTTAATGCTTTGAGCCGAAAGTAAAACCGTCCATGGCGTTTCTGCTCGAAAGGATTCTTCATTCATCACTCCATGCAACGTCTGTAAGTTTTACAATTTAACTAAAACAATTCATACTTACTAAACCATCCCATGTGTAATGTCTGTAGGAGTGTTTTCATGCATTTTTCTACGTGCTTTCGTAATGTAATATAGCTAGCGGTGTTAGCATTAGCTAATACGCTAACATAACACATTTACGAGTGTCTGTGTCAGTATTATTAACTTACAAAGGCATTTTTTTGTATAGTGTCAGTTTAAAAAATTCCTCAGTAAATTCACGAAAACGTCACCGTGGACTTATTGAGTCTGTTTTGCTGATTGGAGAGCTAGAGTCCGCAGCTAGTTAAAGGTAAGTTAAAGTTAAAGTACCACTGATAGTCACACACACACTAGGTGTGGTGAAATTACTCTCTGCATTTGACCCATCCCGTTGTTCCACCCCCTGGAAGGTGAGGGGAGCAGTGAGTAGCAGCGGTGGCTGCGCTCAGGAATCATTTTGGTGATTTAACCCCCAATTCCAACCCTTGATGCTGAGTGCCAAGCAGGGAGGTAATGGGTCCCATTTTTATAGTCTTTGGTATGACTCGGCCGAGGTTTGAACTCACGACCTACCGATCTCAGGGCGGACACTCTAACCACAAGGTGGGTCCATGACGATGACTTCTGTTTTGTTTGATTACCCGTTTTACAGGCACCGTTTGGAAACAATTAAAGGGGAACATTATCACCAGACCTATGTACCGGTAAGCGTCAATATATACCTTGATGTTGCAGAAAAAAGATCATACATTTTTTTAACCGATTTCCGAACTCTAAATGGGTGAATTTTGGCGAAATAAACGCCTTTCTAATATTCGCTCTCGGAGCGATGACGTCACAATGTGACGTCGCATCGGGAAGCAATCCGCCATTTTCTCAAACACTGAGTCAAATCAGCTCTGTTATTTTCCGTTTTTTCGACTGTTTTCCGTACCTTGGAGACATCATGCCTCGTCGGTGTGTTGTCGGAGGGTGTAACAACACGAACAGGGACGGATTCAAGTTGCACCAGTGGCCCAAAGATGCGAAAGTGGCAAGAAATTGGACGTTTGTTCCGCACACTTTACCAACGAAAGCTATGCTACGACAGAGATGGCAAGAATGTGTGGATATCCTGCGACACTCAAAGCAGATGCATTTCCAACGATAAAGTCAAAGAAATCTGCCGCCAGACCCCCATTGAATCTGCCGGAGTGTGTGAGCAATTCAGGGACAAAGGACCTCGCTAGCACGGCAAGCAATGGCGGCAGTTTGTTCCCGCAGACGAGCGAGCTAAACCCCCTGGATGTCTTGGCTCACACCGTCCCGAAGATGATCAAGAGAAGAATATCGACCCTAGGTTCCCTGGCCTGCTGACATGAGGGTATGTCTCCAGAATATATTAATTGATGAAAACTGGGCTGTCTGCACTCTCAAAGTGCATGTTGTTGCCAAATGTATTTCATATGCTGTAAACCTAGTTCATAGTTGTTAGTTTCCTTTAATGCCAAACAAACACATACCAATCGTTGGTTAGAAGGCGATCACCGAATTCGTCCTCGCTTTCTCCCGTGTCGCTGGCTGTCGTGTCGTTTTCGTCGGTTTCGCTTGCATACGGTTCAAACCGATATGGCTCAATAGCTTCAGTTTCTTCTTCAATTTCGTTTTCGCTACCTACCTCCACACTACAACCATCCGTTTCAATACATTCGTAATCTGTTGAATCGCTTAAGCCGCTGAAATCCGAGTCTGAATCCGACCTAATGTCGCTATATCTTGCTGTTCTTTCCGCCATGTTTGTTTGTGTTGGCTTCACTATATGACGTCACAGGAAAATGGACGGGTGGTTAAAATCAGGCACTTTGAAGCTTTTTTTAGGGATATTGCGTGATGGGTAAAATTTTGAAAAAAACTTCGAAAAATATAAGCCACAGGAAAATGATTTTTAATGGTTTTAATAATTCTGAAATTGTGATAATGTTCCCCTTTAACAATTCCAGTCAAAATGGAAAAATATTTTCTTCTTCTGAAATTTAGTGGGTGTGGCTTAATATACCGGTGCACTCGATAGTCCGGAAAATAGGCTGAGTCAAAATGTTCAGATCAGTAAGTATGTTTTCTTAATGTGCTTGTTTTGTACTACTTATTGAGATTAATTAATCTTTTTCCAACATCTTCATTTCTTTCACACAGGAAGTGAACTGAATGTAAACATGTAAAAGTTATGGTGTGAATGTACTATGAGTAAAAGACAAGGTCTTCCTATTCCTTTTCAGACATGTTCAATGGTGCAAATGCAACCACATGATGTCTCTTAATGTAACCTGTCAAACATGTTTGAAACAAAACAAATCCTAACCACAAGTGGCTAAGGAGAGGACGTACCTGTATAACTTGCTTGTGTCTCTGCTGGAAGTCAAAGCGAACAGAATCTTGTTTTTCTGTGCTGCCGACTGCGAGATCTCGTACACGTGCAAGAGTGAGGCCCACCCGTGGTCGTCCTGAGCACCAATTGCATACACTGTATCGGTTACATCAGTGGGGAGTCTAGAGTTGACACAATTAAAGAAGGCAGGAGATTTATAGTAGAAATTCTCCATGATGAGGTATATAGACTGATAGATGGACACACTTGAGAGATCCATTGGACTGAAGCCAGTCTTCGAAACGCCGACGTGCCCCTTCCACACATGGAGGGTCGTCCAGATGGCACGCCAAGGACAGCACCTCTGACCTCAAACGCCGCGTCGACATGGAGCCCTCGTCGCTCCATGTCTGCTGGTCGATGACGCCGCGGAAAAAGTGGAGAATGTGCATCTACAGAGAGAACCAGATTTACTCACACATTTAAAACAGCCTCTTCATGTTCTGGGCTTCTTACCCTAAACTTGTGCAGCAGTTCCACATCACCCCGTTTCTCATTCACACGATAAAAAAATTCCAGGTAGCCGAGTCCTTGCAGAAGAGGTACTGTATGTGTCTCCACTTGTAGATAACCTATTATATCCAAGGCCTTATTAAGTGGAAGATAACCTGCCCTTTAAAACACAAACAAAAATATTATTTTTGGTCACCGATCAGTATTAACCACTTTCATGCCGACACCGTAGTCGATAAGCTTCTTCTTTTTTTCTATCTTCTTGTTATGAGACATTCATCTTCCGCTGTTGCCATTTCTAATATAAAGTAGTGTAAAGTTCTTACTTATATCTGTCAGTAAACTCGCCATGAAAGCGCTAAAACATACCGGTGTAGTGAGTTTACATTATTCACCCAAGGAACTTTAGTTATTAGAGAGTTCCGGTCCGACGGTTTTTCACGGGACACCCAGTAGAAGTATTAAGCACTAAGGAACACGTGTACAGAGCTAACAAAGGCAGAGAGGTGGAGAATTTTGTGAGCGGCGTGAAAGGGAAAAAGGAGTCATCAGATGTATGTATGTATGTATGTATGTATATATATATATATATATATATATATATATATATATATATATATAAACAAATGTATGTGACACATGTACAAATAAATATGATCCAAGTTCGCAATAGTAATTAAATTCAGGGGTGTCGTGGCAATTTCTAACTCTCAGAGGGGTCATGACAGATAAGATCTGAGAAGCCCAGATCCAAACAAACAACCACAAACTTGAGCAACTGTATATATAAAGTATATATTGTAGCCTTACGTGACCAGTTGAAATGCATTGTGGATCAAATGAGTCCGGTCTTTGTAGCTCAGAGCAGTGTGGTTTTCCCTCAGCAGCTTTGCGAGCGCCTCCCATCCGCCATCCTCATAATGAACCACATAGTAGCCCGTCATGTCCGCGTTCACCTTCACCCAGCTGACCTCCTCTCCTACGTAGACGCTGTCTGAGATGATACAAACACGAACCAAACAATGAAAAAAAACACACTACGGGGTACGGACATCGTGGTCTGCAACTCAAAACAAACCTTACTCTTGATTTTATTTGTATTTAATAATTGGTTTCTAGTCTGCGTAACAGTTTAGATCCTGGTCAAATGATATGAAAGCATGTGTTAATCACAAATATTATTATTTATTTAAACTTTGGGCTTAGGTCAGGATGATTACAAAAAATAACTACGAACCAAATATACTGCATTAAGAAGGGACTCAACAACTGACGAAAAATAAAAATAAGTACAATTACTTTATGTTGTGCTAAAATAAATAAACAAAATATTTCTACAGAGTTCAAGTGTTCATCATGGTGGTCAAGTCTAAGTGTTCTCCTGCAAATAGGTACTGTGGGACATAACAAGTTACAAGTTTGTAAACCAAGAAGATGGAAGTCAGCAATTTTCAATTCGTTTCAAAACTTTGCACAAGCGTTCTATCTTAATGTATACAATTTCTCACCAAAATGTACCATATTTTCCCGACTATAAGCCCCGGCTTATAAAACAGTGCGGCTAATTTATGGGCTTTTCTTCGCGAACGGCCATAATGTTTTGTATTCAACAAATATTTTTCATAAAAAAACAACACAGACATTGAAAAGGTGTGTTATAGTTTGTGCCATGGCGCCATTTTTTTGGACGAGTTCGCTTACCGCAGGTGCTGCTGGTTGAACGTCTACAGTATTTCCTTCTGCTTAATGCCTTGAACTGACAGTATAAGTGCCATTCCGTCTACTCGTCCTCCATAGCGTTTTTACTCCTACGGTTTCTTCATTCATCACTTAAAGCAACCTTTGTAAGTTTTACAATATAACTAAAACAACTCATACTTACTAAATAGTGGTGTTTTCATGCATATATGTACGTGCTGTCGTAATGTAATCAAGCTAGCTTCGCTGACATTAGCCAATATGCCAACACGTATACAAGTGTCTGTTAGTATTATTAACTTACGATGGCATACTTTTTGTATTGCATCAGTAAATTTCTCGGTAAATTCACCAAAACGACACCGTGGAGTTATAGAGACTGTTTAGTTGATCGGAGAGCTAGCTTCCGCAGCTAGTGGGTCCATGACGGTGACTTCTGTTTTGATCAGCCGTTTTACTGCCCTGTTATAGACACGGTTTGGAAACAATTAAGGTAAATATTTACTGAATCTTTCTGTGTAAATAACTAATTTCACAACTTTTATATCTGCACGTTTATATTTTATTTAGTAGGTATGCTGCGCTCTATAGTTCGGAAACTACAATAGTAATACTAAATATTTCTTGCTACAAGCAACTCAACAAAGAAGTAGTGATAGTGCTAATGACACAAGGTCCTGCTCACCTGTATGTGTTGTCATCAGGTGTTTATGGATGGTGCTGGAAGTATCAACCTTGTAAGTCAGAGGGATATGCCACAAATAACTGCAGAAGAGAAAACGAGAGATTAAAATAAACAGTAAACACAATTTAAAAGTTATCATCCGACCTTTACTGCATCCTTACCCGTGTTGCAATGTCGACCAGTTCGGGTCAGAAGGCAGCGCGGTCCTCAGGAACCGGACCTGTTTGAGAAACAGACGCGGCCCGACCCTTTTCACGATCACCAGAGGGACACCTTTCTGTAGAGTCCAAGTGTTCATCATGGTGGTCAAGTCTAAGTGTTCTCCTGCAAATAGGTACTGTGGGACATAACAAGTTACCAGTTTGTAAACCACGAAGATGGAAGTCAGCAAGTTTTACTCACTGAGTTTTTATGGGATTGCTCTCGGTTGTAACAGTGCTTCCCTGAGACAAAATCCTCCTCTGAGCATGTCTGAGAAAAGACATTCAATAAATACGAATGTACAATACAAATGAAGTACAGTGGAACCTCGATTTACGAACGCTTCCAATTGCGACCTTTTCGGTTAACCAACGTTTACATCGCGCCAAATATGCCTCTGTGTGCGGACCATGTCTCAGCGTACGAACGCTTCATTCATTTTCAATGCTTCTTTGAAGCCGCTGAGAGCTGCCGTTTTGATGACATCACTTCCTGTACACGCGAGCACGGCCATTTTGAAGAGGCGGTGCCCAACGTCACATCCTGTTTACATCCTGTACACACCGGCGCAGCCATTTCAAAGAGCTTCCACGGCGAGCGCCACTTCTGACTTGCTTATTTCCACAATTGTCGTACCTTGCACCGATCAGAGCTGCGTCAGCCTGTCTTAGAAATCACTTTGTGTGATCAGAAACGCTTTAAATGTTTCCAAACTCTTACTCTCTTGCTGTATAGCTTCGGGCTGATAGAAAACCGCTTTGAACTAGCGCTTTAGATAGTTAGCCTCCAGCTAGCGGCACCTTCAGTTCAAGGATTTTTGAGCGCATCAACGGAACTTTTGTATGTGTTTGTTAACATTTAAGCTTGCTGTAATGTTGTGTTGTTTTGATAAAAAATAGATTTTTGAGCCATTACCTTCTTGTTATGTTGGTTTGATATACTATTTATACAGTATACTGTATATATCAGTGGTGGGCCGTGCGTTTCCCACCTAGGCCTAGTGGCTAGAGTGTCCGCCCTGAGATCGGTAGGTTGTGAGTTCAAACCCCGACCGAGTCATACTAAAGACTATAAAAATGGGACCCATGACCTCCCTGCTTGGCACTCAGCATCAAAGGTTGGAATTGGGGGTTAAATCACCAAAAATGATTCCCGGGTGCGGCACCGCTGCTGCCCACTGCTCCCCTCACCTCCCAGGGGGTGAACAAGGGGATGGGTCAAATGCAGAGGACAAATTTCACCACACCTAGTGTGTGTGTGACAATCATTGGCACTTTAACTTTGACTTTTTGCTGGAGAAATATAATACAGAAATACATTTACACACCTCAACAATGTACAAAACAGGTTATTTTCTGGCGCACTTAAAAATCAATAAACCCGCATCAGCAATTAAAACATATCTTATGTGGTACTGTCAAAATTAAAATATCAAAAAACTTTATATTTGAACTCACAATTTATAGCACTCATTTGACGCCGTATAAGCCAATGGTACCACTCGTAGTCGGTTGATTCAAGTGGAAATTACGGGCATTTTAAATATCCTTCTTGAAAATGGCCTTGCAAATATATATCTGCCACTTAATCAACGTTTTGTTCTCCTTCTTTGTGGGTCAACACTTCCTCCTTCCTGAAAATTGCAACTTGTGATTGGATACTCACTTGTGATCTGATTGGCTATTGCAACTGTCTATCAACTGTATGTGTTCTCAAATTCATCTGCTAACGGTCCCGGTGAGTATCCAATCACAGGACGCGTAAATGTCACGTTCAACGTGAGGCCAGCTAGAAGGCCTTACTGACAACTCGTGATCTGATTGGTTATCGCAATTATCTATCAACTGTATGTCCCTGTTCACTTACAGTGCACAGACGCCTGCATTGTTGATTCTGAAGGCCCCGGGCAGATTCGTACAGCATAGAAACATAAGCTATTTAATTCTGATTGGATTAAAACTAAAACTAAAAACAACAGCACTGGAAAGAGCATAATATGACATGAAAAGAATATGAATACTTTTAGATATTTAGGGAAAGTAAATAAAACATTACATTTATCTTTAATTATGATCATGATTTCTGGTTATGTTAGGTTAGCAGAGAAGGTCTTGCTGGCCCTGACGGCACACCACTGGTATATATACATTCTAGTGTCTTCAAAGTGTGCCGTTTTTGTTTTTTTACTTGAATAGGGAATTTTGTGGAGACTACAACCAATTATTCATGTTTACATTGATTTTTTGGGGGACTCTGCTTCACTATACAAACTTTTCGGTTTACGATTCATGTTCAAGAACCAGTTAAATTCGTAAATCGAGGTTCCACTGCAGTGTTTTTTGTGTTCATACGTTGGTCAGACTGTCCCACAGGTCTTGATTCTGTGCATTTCTGTAGCTGTATTTGCGGAGGTATCGCACTAACCCACTTTGGAACACCTCTTCTGATAGAAAGTGGCGAAGCATGTGCAGGATACATGCTCCCTATTGGTAGAAAGAGGGAAAAGTTTGCGTTATTGTGAATCAAGCAGATAAAAACATTGCAATTTCTAGGGATGTTCCAATCGGGGTTGTATGTTGCCGATTCTGATCCTCCATGTGTGAGATCGGCCAATACCAATACCGATCACATATATTTACCCATATCAACACAACATTTACACTACTTCCTTATTGTCTTTTATTAAATACAATGGATTGAGCAAAACTAAGTCAATAATACACAATAACTAACCAAAAACTGCTATATTCTAGGGATGTCCCGATCCGATATTTGGATCGGATCGGCCGCCGATATTTGCCAAAAAATGCATATCGGCAAGGCATGGGAAAATGCTGATCCAGATCCAGTTTAAAAAAAAACTCAGGTCCGTGTTTTCCAACGCACCAATTTAAATAATACATTCCACTTTTCTGCTGCTCCCTAATTTCCGTTCCGCATTTTCCAGCACACCTTCAACACATCCACAGGTCTGTGGATTCTCACGCAGTTGCTTTTAGCTGCTGGCATTACACGACAGGCTCTTCTCACTCTTTTCTGTGTCTCCCTCTCACAGACAGCAAGCGCACCTTCTTACACGTCACATACTGTCATGGCATGCGTCACATACTGTCACGTCATACGTCACATACGTATACGTCCTCTCCCAGCAGAGAGGTAGCAGCATGGCTAACGTTAGCTGTGATGCTAGCGCAACCGTGTGACCAACGTTCCCTCTGCGCACTGCTCAAGCGTCCTCTGCGCATAGCAATTATATGCCACGCACAAAATCAAAGAAAAAAAATAAGCGCATAACAATTTTCGACACACGGACACGACAGAGAAAACAGTTTTCGTCATCATTGTTCAAATATTGTAACGTCTGTCGAGACGCTTATCTCCATTCGGTGCCACACGCCCATACCATCAAAATGCCGAGGCAAAAATGTCCAGATCAACACCGTATGAAAAAATTAGTGATTTTTTTAGTTGTGATTTCCTTCTCTGCATGATAGTTTAAAAGTAGTAGTATGAAGAAGAATGTTTTAATGTAGACATGCAAGCCTTGAAAGAACATTTTGAAAATCAAGACTACATTTCCTGCAAATGGGTGCATTTCTACCCTATATTTTAACTTTAGATTTATTCTCATATCAAACTCTTTTGGCTGTCTTTTTGACACTTACATCCGGTGCCCCCCTCCACACCCCGGATTATAAATAATGTAAATAATTCAATGTGATTATCTTGTGTGATGACTGTATTATGATGATAGTATATATCTGATAGTATATATCTGTATCATGAATCAATTTAAGTGGACCCCGACTTAAACAAGTTGAAAAACGTATTCGGGTGTTACCATTTAGTGGTCAATTGTACGGAATTTGTACTTCACTGTGCAACCTACTAATAAAAGTCTCAATCAATCAATCAAAACACATAGAATCATCATACTGCTGTGATTATATGCATCAAGTGTTCATTCAAGGCTAAGGCAAAATATCGAGATATACATCGTGTATCGCAATATGGCCTTAAAATATGGCAATATTAAAAAAAGGCCACATCGCCCAGCCCTAGTTTCAATGATGCCATTTCTGTTTGTCATGTATAATTTTGTCTATTTTGTGTTTATTCTTGAATAAACAGGTCCGTTTCATGTTACCAACCATTGTGTATTATTCAAACTCCCCTAATTCAGCTGACTAGTTGTTATCAAGAGTACTAAAACCCTTTTCAACATGATTCTGACAACTAAGTAGGCTAAATAACTTTAAACTTTAATACATGCTCGGATAGGCCAGTATCGGTCAGTATCGGTATCGGTATCGGATCGGAAATGCAAAAACAATATCAGTATTGGATCGGAAGTGCAAAAACCTGGATCGGGACATCCCTAATATATACCACTCATTTATATCATTTGGTTTTCACTCTCAGAGTCCTCCTGTGTCCAGGAAATGATTCCCTGAGTTTGTACATATTAGCAGGCCTCATTGATTCATGCTCACAGACTTCAATAGGAGAGCTCAAGTCTGAGAGCCTGGTGCAGGATCCAAAGTATGAATCCTCTAAAAGAGGGGACACACCCAGACAAAGATGGTTTTGTTCTATTGTGGTGCAAAACGACAGCTGGCCTCTGCCAGCACAACATTTAGGATGGAATCACTCTCGTTATCATTTCATTCAGTATCAATGGTCATGGGAGCTCACACCTGCAGCCAATAATCCCTTTGTCCTGTTATTTGTTAGAAGTTAAATTATTGAATATCTTAGGAAGGTTTGAAAGGACAGCATTGTATGTTGGTATACATACAACACTGTATGTGGTGGATACATACGACAATGTATGTGGTGGATGCACACAACATTGTATATGGTAAATACATACGACATTGTATGTGGTGGATACGTACAAATTGTATGCGGTGTACACATACAGCATTGCATGTGGTGGATACATACGACATTATATGTGGTGGATACACACGACATTGTATGTGGTGGATATGGTGGAATCACACGACATTGTATATGGTGGATATGGTGGATACACACGACATTGTATGAAGTGGATACACACGACATTGTATGTGGTGGATACATACAACATTGTATGTGGTGGATGCATACAACATTGTATATGATGGATACATACAACATTGTTTGTGGTGGATTCATATGACATTGTATGTGATGGATACATATAACATTGTTTGTGGTGGATACATACGACATTGTATGTGGTGGATTCATACGACATTGTAAATTATGTGGTGTATACATACAACATTGCATGTTGTGCATACATACAATTTTGCATGTTTACATTACATAGATGCTTACACTGATCCCTATTCTCTGTACATTTTTGTCCTAAAAAAATATTGAATAGTATCGTTGAAGTGTTTTACAGTAATTGTCTCAAAACAACAGCTCACCTGTCCTGTATTAGATGGATATTGTCTTTTTGTCAGAATGTCTAATAAAGACCTAGCATTTTCACAACAAGTATTCAGGGCATATTTATGGAAAAAGAATGAACGACTGAAATCATACTTTGTCATAGGAGACAGTGTCAAACATCTCGTTGATGTGAGTAGGGCTCTCTGCTGGACTGGATATGGGCCGAGAAGAGTTCAGCGAATCATGACCGAATGCAGCAAAACATGTGTGCAGTAGATATTCCTCCTGCAAGAACGTGGACCGAGGAAGGGTCAGCCTCACAGTGGTAATTATTATCAAACATTCACCAGGACCATCCGATTAGCACATACCACTTGGAGTTCAGGGTAAGTAGCCTCAACTGCAATGTACTCCATGTATCTGGCAAACCCTTCATTCAGCCAGATATCATTCCACCACTTCATGGTCACCAAGTTACCGAACCACTGCAAGAAAATGACATTTGCACAGTGATGTCATTTAGGGTCAAATTTTTAACCTAAAGCAATCTGAAGTGTTTCCACCAAGTGATACAGTATGGTTCAGTTTGTTTGGATTGTAGACCAGAGTTGTGTAGAGAGGAAAGAAAAACACTACAGTGGATATAGCTGAAATTAAATTTAAAACATGAACCGACCGACAACACTCAATCCCTCCAGGATTTCGCTGTCCTTTTTTGTGATTGTTGCGACCTGAAACGCCAGAATTGGCGGCAGCTTTTTCATAAAGTTGCGGCAAAAACTGCAATATTTTGAGGCTTACTTTTTCCAATAACATTGAATCAACTTGTGCTTTTATGAATGTGTTATCAATGTTTAAGTGTTCCTTGTAACCCTACCTAAAAAAGCTTTCAACAAAAATGGGAAAACAAATATTATATGTATTCATGTTTTTACTAATTTTTAAAAAGTATTTAAAAGTAGACACGAGATAGCAGAAAAAGCAAATACTTAGAGCTCACTGTGATATTACTGTACTGTCTTAATAATAGTTATTAAATAAACACCACCAAAGGCTACCTTATTGTATGCTCTATTGTCCATTCTCTGTGTAGATTGGTTCTTAATATTATTTGTATATTTAGTAATTATAATATAATAATTTATTTATATTTCAACACGTTAAGAGCATTTGTGAACTATTGAGATGAATCTATAGTGGTTGTTTTTTGTTAGAAAATGAGAGACAATGAGAGATTTCTCATGATCCCACATGACAGTTTTGACTTTGATCGTGATTTTCCTGCGTTTTGTTATCATTTCCTGTTCCGGTGCCCCTATGAGGGTTCTATTTTGCTGCACCTTCACCTTCTCTTCAGTTTTCTGACAGCACACCTGTTTTCCATTAGTTAATCTAGCCTACAGAGAACATAACAGAATTATCATCACCCGTCAACATCTCTGTCATGTAAATGCTGCCCCTCTGCAGCATTGCAAATATTTGTATTTCTTTCTTAATTTCATTACCCTGAATAAAAACAAAATAAATGAACATATAAATACATTTAAACTAGGAATGAAATTATTACATACCACATTAACCTGAAGGCTTAACCTTAAGGAATAACCTGCAAGTAGCTATGAGCGATAAGCAGGACGACGGCTGTTTGATCAATGAAGAGTCAAAATATTGTTACAGTTTACTGTTTCTGCTTCGTCTACACAAGAAATAAACACAAGTTTTGATTAACAGTTTATGTGGCCTTTGGAGCACGGCTCAGAGAAAAAAATCGATTGCTGAAAATTATGCTTGTCGGCTAGAATGTGCTTGGAAAACTGGACAAAGTTGAGAGGTTGCGCGTAATTTTCGGTGATTGGTTGAATTTGCATGAATTGGCCCGATCGCAACATCACCAAATCTTGGAGGGACTAAATACCCCAACAAAGAGCGAGTGTAAAGTGATATAAGGTGGTATCACTGTAAGTCTGTACCATATTGAAGCAGGAGGAATATCTAAACGGTGTACATTTATCCATGAAAATATGGAAAAGCTGCTGATGCTGTGTTGGCCAGAGAAGCAGCTGGAAGGAGATATTGTAGAAGTCCACTTTTCAAGGTAAATATTGTTCATTATAAAATGACTCTGTTAGTAGTAGATTCTATTGCAAAACTTTTTGACCTGGGGGGGTGCATTGGGTTAAAAAATGTGGCCAGGGGCCGGGCTATACTGTATATATATATAAAAAATATATATACAGTATATATATGTATATACATATATATATATATAAATATATATGTGTATATATATATACACACACACACACACACACACACACACACATATATACAGGTAAAAGCCAGTAAATTAGAATATTTTGAAAAACTTTATTTATTTCAGTAATTGCATTCAAAAGGTGTAACTTGTACATTATGTTTATTCATTGCACACAGACTGATGCATTCAAATGTTTATTTCATTTAATTTTGATGATTTGAAGTGGCAACAAATGAAAATCCAAAATTCCGTGTGTCACAAAATTAGAATATTACTTAAGGCTAATACAAAAAAGGGATTTTTAGAAATGTTGGCCAACTGAAAAGTATGAAAATGAAAAATATGAGCATGTACAATACTCAATACTTGGTTGGAGCTCCTTTTGCCTCAATTACTGCGTTAATGCGGCGTGGCATGGAGTCGATGAGTTTCTGGCACTGCTCAGGTGTTATGAGAGCCCAGGTTGCTCTGATAGTGGCCTTCAACTCTTCTGCGTTTTTGGGTCTGGCATTCTGCATCTTCCTTTTCACAATACCCCACAGATTTTCTATGGGGCTAAGGTCAGGGGAGTTGGCGGGCCAATTTAGAACAGAAATACCATGGTCCGTAAACCAGGCACGGGTAGATTTTGCGCTGTGTGCAGGCGCCAAGTCCTGTTGGAACTTGAAATCTCCATCTCCATAGAGCAGGTCAGCAGCAGGAAGCATGAAGTGCTCTAAAACTTGCTGGTAGACGGCTGCGTTGACCCTGGATCTCAGGAAACAGAGTGGACCGACACCAGCAGATGACATGGCACCCCAAACCATCACCCAACCATGCAAATTTTGCATTTCCTTTGGAAATCGAGGTCCCAGAGTCTGGAGGAAGACAGGAGAGGTACAGGATCCACGTTGCCTGAAGTCTAGTGTAAAGTTTCCACCATCAGTGATGGTTTGGGGTGCCATGTCATCTGCTGGTGTCGGTCCACTCTGTTTCCTGAGATCCAGGGTCAACGCAGCTGTCTACCAGCAAGTTTTAGAGCACTTCATGCTTCCTGCTGCTGACCTGCTCTATGGAGATGGAGATTTCAAGTTCCAACAGGACTTGGCGCCTGCACACAGCGCAAAATCTACCCGTGCCTGGTTTACGGACCATGGTATTTATGTTCTAAATTGGCCCGCCAACTCCCCTGACCTTAGCCCCATAGAAAATCTGTGGGGTATTGTGAAAAGGAAGATGCAGAATGCCAGACCCAAAAACGCAGAAGAGTTGAAGGCCACTATCAGAGCAACCTGGGCTCTCATAACACCTGAGCAGTGCCAGAAACTCATCGACTCCATGCCACGCCGCATTAACGCAGTAATTGAGGCAAAAGGAGCTCCAACCAATTATTGAGTATTGTACATGCTCATATTTTTCATTTTCATACTTTTCAGTTGGCCAACATTTCTAAAAACCCCTTTTTTGTATTAGCCTTAAGTAATATTCTAATTTTGTGACACACGGAATTTTGGATTTTCATTTGTTGCCACTTCAAATCATCAAAATTAAATGAAATAAACATTTGAATGCATCAGTCTGTGTGCAATGAATAAACATAATGTACAAGTTACACCTTTTGAATGCAATTACTGAAATAAATAAAGTTTTTCAAAATATTCTAATTTACTGGCTTTTACCTGTATATATATATATATATATATATATATATATATATATATATATATATATATATATATATATATATATATATATATATATGTATGTATATATATACATACATACATACATATACACACATATACAGATACACATACATATATATATATATATATATATATATATACACACACACACACATATATATATATATATATATATATATATATAATCTGTCTCATTGCAGGTTACAAAAACTGCTTATTCCTTACACTGAACAAAAAAAAAAAGTCATATGTCCACTGATGTTTAAAAACTCTATACTCTGAATCTATTTTATGTCTCCAACGATTTCGCCATTTTTCCCCCTCGTGCACTAATCGACTGAAAGAGTGCGCACTTGCCAGTTTGCGTTACCGATGGGAAAATGCATTTTTAGACAATATAATTTGCCTGAGCGGCTAGGAGACCCAGAGAGTAACAAGTGGTAGAAAATGGATTAATGGATTGATGGATGGGCTAGAAAAAACAGATTAAAATAATAATAATTTAAAAAAATATATACAGTATATATATATATTTTTTTACAAGGGACTACCTGCGGGCTAGATTTTGGACGCTGGCGGGCCATAGTATGGGGACCCCTATTCTATTGTATTGATTGTCATACAGTATTTCTTAAAAAAAAGTTTTTCTTTTTAAAAGGCATGTTACATGTTAAATCTGTGCTGTTTTGTGGGCCAAGCACCAATTAAATGGATTTTTAATTAATTGTATTGAGCGACGTTGATTTGAAATACAAATGTTTTGAGTAAAGAGCTCAGTCACAGAACCAATTAAGCTTGTAAGTTGAGCTACTTGAAAATGCAGCCAGGCCATACCGCTTGGTGGAGACAAAGCTTAATTAACACACTCCAACCTGGTGGGCAAGCTCATGCCCAATCACCATGGTAACCCACAGTTTGTCAGAAACAGACGACACATGAGGATCATAAAGCAGGCTGATCTCTCTGTAGGTGGTCAAGCCCCAGTTTTCCATGGCGCCGGACTGGAAGTCTGGAATGGCGATCAGATCTTAAAAGGAAAGGAGAAAATGTGTAAACATGTGGTTGGGTTTGTTTTTGGTTACAATAATTTAAAAAAGTTTACCCTGCTTGGGTAGGGGATAAAATATGTTGAAATACTCCTCATAGAAGTCAAGCATTTTCACAGCAACTTCCAAGGCATAGTGAGTCTGGGACCATTTCTCCGGATCAGCATAGATGGACACCTATAGTATGACAATAAAGCAATGCATTAAATATCTCTATATTTCCCGAGAAGACTATTTTGTCGAAGCCATATACCTGCACCCCAGAAGATGTTGTTGCAGTAACAGATTTAAAATCGCAGACGACAAACGCTACAAGGTACGTGCTCATCTTGACGCTTGCAGAATACTGGTCCTCCAGCAGGCCACTGTCGACTTCGACTGTCTTGACCTAAAACGAGCAGACTTGGTTGGCATTTTTTAACATTCAGACGACCACGCAGTGGGAGAGATATTGCACGTACTATCGGCATGTTGGACAAAGAAATGTACTCAGGGCTCCTCCTGATCCGCACCGAGAAGTTGGCTTTGAAGCTTGGCTCATCAAAGCAAGGGAACGCCATCCGAGCGCTCGTAGGCTCAAAGTGAGTGGAAGCTAAGGTTCTAAAAAGAGACATAACATGTTATTTCACGGTACTGACCCTGTTATAAATCCTTGGATATGGGCTATTCCACCGAATCGGTGCCATTTGCTTCCCCTGGTAGTGCAAAATGTAGAAATGCACATCAAAATGAAGCCAAGTGTCCTGCACATGATTTAATCATATATTTAATGAATGCAATTCAAAATATTATTTTAAACATGAACGTTAGAAAAACAGAACCTGTTGCCCTGTCACCACTCTCTAAAATTATATTTTACTTGTGACGATTAATCAATTTAACAATTAATTAGCTATGTGCTCCAATTTATATTCTGTTGCTTTGAAAAATAGGCTTTGCATAATAGGATCCTAACTTAAAAGGTGTGTGGAGATAAGAAAAAAGAAAAATCCTTGCAAATAACATAAGAAAAGTCAAATATAATCTCTAATCTTCTTTAAAAAAAACATTTAGCTATGCTCAATTCTTTAGCTAACAAAAACACAAAAGAACAAAATGTGAAATAAAGTGCACTGGTTTAAGACACCATGTTAAAGGTCAGCATCAACATGAACAAATTGACCTTTAACAATGTTGTTTTTATAGGTAAACATTAGAGATGTCCGATAATATCGGCAGGCCGATATTATCGGCCGATAAATGCGTTAAAATGTAATATCGGAAATTATCGGTATCGGGTTTTTTTATTAAATCAACATAACAAACACAAGATACACTTACAATTAGTGCACCAACCCAAAAAACCTCCCTCCCCCATTTACACTCATTCACACAAAAGGGTTGTTTCTTTCTGTTGTTAATATTCTGGTTCCTACATTATATATCAATATATATCAATACAGTCTGCAAGGGATTCAGTCCGTAAGCACACATGACTGTGCGTGCTGCTGGTCCACTAATAGTACTAACCTTTAACAGTTAATTTTACTCATTTTCATTAATTACTAGTTTCTATGTAACTGTTTTTATATTGTTTTACTCTCTTTTTTATTCAAGAAAATGTTTTTAATATATTTATCTTATTTTATGAATTTTAAAAAAAAGTACCTTATCTTCACCATACCTGGTTGTCCAAATTAGGCATAATAATGTGTTAATTCCACGACTGCATATATCGGTTCATATCGGTATCGGTAATTAAAGAGTTGGACAATATCGGAATATCGGCAAAAAGCCATTATCGGACATCCCTAGTAAACATTATTATAGGACACACACACAAAGATGTTAGCCAGGATGTGTTCTGAAAATTACCTTTAAAAAGTCATTAATTACAATTAGTTGTTAATTTACCCAAAAAGTAATTGAATTACTAACGGAATTACTCTTTAAAAATGTGATTAGTTAGTAGGGAAGTTAATGTGTTACTTAAAAAATAAATTTCAAATATCCGTCATAACGCATTTAAGATACGTTTCAGTGTGTGAGTGTGCCTTTTAAAAGGCGGGGCCAATTGTCTAGTGAAGTGTGAAAACAGCTAGTCCACTAGTTTGTCACTTCTATTATTGATTCGTTGCTCAATATTCCCTCCGACCCTCGTAGTTACGAGCGCCCAGTGCAGTTTGTGTCAAGTGGTGGTGAAAAAAGTGTTGTCTTTTACTGACCAGTTCCTCGAACTAAGATCTAGTTTAATCCTTGTTGGAAAACTGTGTGTGTGAGCTCGGAGAAGTAGCCCCGCTGCCCTGCATGGCCATGCAGGTGGGATGGAGTGGTCAATCATTTGGTTATGGTTTAAATTGATTTCAAACATGCTACACAGATTGACGAAAATTCTACTCTAGTTTTGGGTGGATTTACTTTTGGACCAAAATGCGATAAAAGGGTTGAAATCCCTTTTCGCACATGTGCCGCATTTTTATGTTTTATAAAGTCGCACGTCTATTTTTAGGCGCATTTGCGAGCATTTTTGTCTCACTGTACAACACTGTAAGATGTATGGTGGAATATCTGAATGGTGTGATTGCCAACAATCTCCAGTCTAACTTAATACCTATGTTTCGGCTCTGCCCATCCCTGTGCAGCTATTGTACAGATACTTTGTCTTTGGTAATTGGCGAAAGGATTGAACCGAATCCTCTAAGCGAACTATTCGGTGTAGCCCGTCTTCTCTTAGCAAATCCAAAAAGAATCTAGTGGCATTCACTACTTTGTTGGCTAAAAGACTTGGTGTGCTTAACTGGAAGGCTGCAACACTTCCCTGCCACACCCGCTGCATTTTTCTCATGAAAAATATGTTTTTGTTAACAAGTTAAAGGTGTTTAATGATAATACAAGCATGTTTAACACATATAGATTCCTTTCTTTCATGAAGACAAGAATATGAGTTGGTGTATTACCTGATTCTGATGACTTGCATTGATTGGAATCAGACAGAAAGTGATGATAACGTCCACATTTTCAAATGGAGGAGAAAAAAAGTCCTCCTTTCTGTCCAATACCACATGAAAGTGGTTGGTTTTTGGCATCTTATTTGTCCAGCTTCCATACTCCTTTTTATACACTTTACAAGAAATACTTTGGCGGAAAATTCCGTAGCTTGCTAGCTTGTGTACACCAGCTTTCTGAGACTCTTATTTTGTTAGCGCAGGCAGGATGAAGCAGGGTTTTTATTGTGAAGACAGGAACTGTGCAGTCGGTCTTTAGAGTTTTGTCGGCAGGTACGACGCGAGAGTCTGTTGAAATAAAAAAGTGTTTCTCGCCTTCCTGTCGGTCATTTTTTCTTAATAACGATCTGGCAGCAGCCAGCGTCATCTCACAAGACCCTCGGGTGCTGTGAATGTCAATCAAGTGACGAAAGTGACGTCTTAGTGAATATTGATGATTGCTATATTCTAGGTCTATTTTCTCAATGCCTGACTGGTGATCGACTGACACACCCTCCGCCATCGACCGGTAGCTCGCGATCGACGTAATGGGTGACCCCTGGTCTAGAACTATGAAATAAGTGCCATTATTTTCAGCATTAGAGAGACCTTGTACAAAAACAACACGTTTTGAGTAGTGCAATATGTGTATTATCAAATTTACAATACAGTAGAGTTGAAAAACAACTGCGTTACAAGCAAATGTTACCGATTCGGTAGAACGACCAATGTACTTCTTACCTCCTCTCTCCTGAACTGGTCCTGTAGGTGCTTCTATAGAAACCATGGAAGCCTTCCACCAACTCTGCTCCAAACTCGATATACAGGAAGTATTTCTGCCCGCTGTTGAGCACCCGGGGAGAGAAAATGCCTATCTGCTCATGGGCAGGGTTGTGCAGACACGGCAGCACCTGGAACACAAGGAGAAGTCGGATCCACATGGACTACAATCGGACTGCTTTGTGTTCAACACTACCTGCTCAGACAGATGAGCAAGGTTCTGATCCAATATGGTCGCCTTGGAGATCTGCAGATCCTTGCTGTGTAGCACAACCCAATTTGTGTTGTTCTGGACGTCAATTTGGATGGTGACAGAGCCGGTGAAACGGAGACTGGTGAGGTTTGGGTGCACCAAGATGTGGTAGTGAAGAGGAATAATGTACCTATAGGAAGAAAAATACTTGATAATACAGTCCTGCCAATTTCCTTTTAATGACGGGTAAATATGGGATGGAGATTACGTACCTTGGCAGGCGAAGGCGGCTCCAGGGGAAGGACAGATTGCCCGTCTCTAAAGGAGATTGTTCTCCATGAGGAGGGTTTGATGCCTGCTGTGAAATGATGGTGGGCTGAAGTCCAAGCACATACGCATGGAGAAGAGACAGCACTAACAGCCTCACTACGGCCATTTTGAGTGAAAAGGACAGGCTGTCAAATCCTGAACATTTTTGGATGCCTGTAAAGGTGACGTGTCCGCTGTCAAGTCTTGTTTCTCCCGCCTTTTCAAATCTAACAAAAAAAAAACAATGGTAAGAAGAAATGATTTAGAACCGGGGTGTCAGACTGATTTCCATTGAGGGCCACATCGCAGTAATGGCTGCTTTCAGAGGGGCCGCTTTTTTCAAATTAATTTACATTGTGCGTGCGGGTAATAATCATGATTCATCGAAATGCATATGCATTTGATTATTAGATTTTTTTATGCATAACTTGCTTTAAAATCATGATTAAAGATGACAAGCAGATATTTAACTATTTGTTTTTATGTCACAAAAATAGTTTTGCAATATAGTATATATTATTATAATTGGGGGCAGCACGGTGGAAGAGGGGTTAGTGCATGTGCCTCACAATACGAAGGTCCTGGGTTGGGATCTTTCTGTGTGGAATTTGCATGTTCTCCCCGTGACTGCGTGGGTTCCCTCCGGGTACTCCGGCTTCCTCCCACCTCCAAAGACATACACCTGGGGATAGGTTGATTGGCAGTACTAAATTGGCCCTAGTGTGTGAATGTGAGTGTGAATGTTGTCAGTCTATCTGTGTTGGCCCTGCGATGAGGTAGTGACTTGTCCAGGGTGTACCCCGCCTTCCGCCCGAATGCAGCTGAGATAGGCTCCAGCTAGGGCTGTGCGATATAGAAAATGACTATATCGTGATATTCGAGTATACGTTCTCACGCAGTTGCTTTTAGCTGCGGGTATTACACGGCATGCGTTTCCCACTCTTTCTTGTCTCTCCTTCTCACAGAGACTTAAAACAAGCGCACCTTCTTACACACATCACGTGTGCAACGTCACACGCTCCCGCGGAGCAGACAGGTAGCGACATGGTAACGTAAGCATGCAGTGCGGGTGGTAATACGAGAGAAAGAAGGTGCCAATCTGGTAACAAATGAAGGAATAATGAATTCCCAAGAAAAACAGCACGGGGTACATCGTCTGACGGTGGTTTGGCTTCAAGCGGGAAGATGTTGAACAAGTATGCGGCAAAAGCGTTGCAACAAAAAGTAGCACCACTGCTAATGTCGCATCATTTGAAAAGTCACCCGCTAGAGAATGAAGAGTGCTTGAAACTCTGCATGTCAACATCTCAGTTCGGTGCCACACCCACAAAATGCTGAAGCAACTATTTCCAGATCAACACCGTATGAAAAAAATAGTCAACAACAAAGGAGATAACGTCCGCAGGAACCTACCACATAGCGAAGGACATATACTATTTGTACTTTTACTTTTACAAACAGTTTTTAAAATCAACTAACACACATATTCATGACACTAGGAATGCTAGCAATGGCTATTTGGCACTTCCTGCTCCCAGGACCAATCTCCTCAAACATACAGTCATGTATAGATGTACATCATTCTGGAATGGGTTGCCATCTCACATTAATCTCTCGCAAAGTAAATTGTCATTCAAGACAGCTTTGAAGATACACCTATTGCAGCTGCCCACATGACGTGAATTTTTAATACTGGTTTAAACTAGCTTTTTATCTTATGTTGTATTTTTCCATTGTATAATGTCTGTTATTGCATGTATTCTTTGTATTTTTATTTTGTATGCTCCTATATGGACCCCAGGAAGACTAGCAGTCGCCTTGGCGTCAGCTAATGGGGATGCATTCAATAAACAATAAACAATAAACAATATACTATTTGATATGCAGCTCATTTTTATTTGGCAGTTTTTGAAATATCTTGTGTGACATCATGCACAAAAGTGCACTTTATTTGTTTTAAACTATTGTAGTGGCGTTCTGTACAAAAAGTGCACTTTAATTTACTGTTGTTTTGATATGTCATCTTAGTGACATCATGCACAAAAGTGCACTAATAGCTTGTTTTAAAATGTCTCTGACAATCTTGCACTTTCTGTTCTGAAATGACATGAATGTTTGTGCCACTGCTTAATAACTGTTAAATAAATACAGTTTTGGTAAATTGACTAAGTTGTGATTTCCCTCTCTGCAGGAAAGTTTAAAATAAGCATATATTAATGCAGTATGAACAAGAATGTTTTAATGTAGACACATAGAATCATCATACTGCTATGCATATGCATCAAGTGTTCATTCAAGGCTAAGGCAACATATCGAAATATATATCGTGTACCGTGACATGGCCTAAAAATATTGAGATATTAACAAAAGGCCATATCGCCCAGCCCTAGCTCCAGCGACCCCGAAAGGGACAAGCGGTAGAAAATGAATTGATGGATGGATGTTTCCCGACGATGTTGAGGGCCATTCGACATGTTGTAAATAACATGTCACTATCTTACACCTGTGCTAAAGTGGGTTTATCCCAAATAATGTATTCATGATTATTGAATATTATTTTGTAAAAATCCTTATTAAAAAATGTTTTTCACTAGGCAAAACTCAACAGCCACAAGCACGACAAAATAAAACGAAAACTTCCAATCGAGACAAAGTTTCCTGAATGCAGTAGAAGACGAAGCCCAGATAAAGAAGAGACTTATGGACATGATGGAGACATCAGAGAAGCGATCGTCTGACAATTTAGACAAACTAACATCAAGCGATGAGGTGGAGACGTGATGGCGACAGGCCTAGTTACACTGTTCGAGCCACCGCCTAAACGAAAGTCTTAACAAGCTGCTACGTTCTGCCTCTGCCTCTGCAGTACGTCTCTGCAGCACCCAGCATTGTCCCACCCACACAACCATCTGATTGGTTACACGCAGAGCGGTAACAGCCAATCAGCAGTGCGTATTTAGAGCGCATGTAACTAGGTATGTCCCGATCCAGGTTTTTGCATTTCCGATCCGATACCGATGTTGTTTTTGCACTTCCGATCCGATACCGATACTGGCCGATACTGGCCTATCCGAGCATGTATTAAAGTTTAAAGTTTTTTAGCCTATTTAGTTGTCAGATTCATGTTGAAAAGGGTTTTAGTACTCTTGATAACAACTAGCCAGCTGAATTAGGTGAGTTTGAATAATACACAATGGTTGGTAACAAGAATCTGACCTGTTAATTCAAGGATAAACACAAAATAGACAAAATTATACGTGACAAACAGAAATGACATCATTGAACAGTAAAAAAGTGAATAGTATAAAGTACAAATAATGCTGTAAACATTATTAAAAAAAGCAAAACACACAAACAACCTGAGTGGGATAACATGTCTATAACTCAGCATCAATACTTGCTCTTGAACAAGTGTAAACTTAAAAACATATATATATATCTACACACTCCCTTCAATTGTTTGCCCCCCCGACTGCAGTCCGAGCATAATGGGGAGATGTGTTGGATGGTGCGTCGAAAGGCTACTTTACTCATGAGAGATAACGGCTCATCATCCAGAATTATTTCCTCGGCAATTACTCTAGTTATCCCCTGGGCTTTAGCATTGTTCAGTGGCAGAATGTCACGCTTCGCGAACGTTTCTGTCAGAGTTAGTTGGGTAGGACCGTTCTTTTTTTTCCGTCAGTTTTCTTTAGAAATTCTTCATATTCTTTACGGTGGTATTTCGCTAAATGCTTGATCAGATTCGTTGTATTAAAATGTCTTACAACTTTACCACCACGCTTGATTTTATTGTGGTATGTTTTGCACTCCACCTTTTCATCTTTTTCGTTTTGTAGGGTAAAATAATCCCACACAGCTGACATTTTTACCGGTAACTTCCGCTCGCCTTTCGGAACCATGAACCGGCATCCGCTTCCGATTAGGACGGTTAGGACACAGACCTGTGGATGTGTTGAAGGTGTGCTGGAAAATGGGGAACGGAAATTAGGGAGCAGCAGAAAAGTGGAATGTATTATTTAAATCGGTGCGTTGGAAAACACGGACCAGAATTGTTTTTAAAACTGGATCTGGATCGGTATTTTCCCATGCCTTGCCGATACGCATTTTTTGGCAAATATCGGCGGCCGATCCCATCCAAATATCGGATTGGGACAACCCTACATGAACGTTTTAGAAACATAAGCGGCAGCTCAGCTCACTTGCAGTCCTTGAGGTGAAGGCTAATTAGCTTTTAGCGTAACGTTAGCTCACTGTGCAGTGTGTGTGTGTGTGTGCGTGCAAGCGTGTGTGTCTGTCTGAGAGAAAGACAAGCATTATTGACCTACAGTTAACAACTAAGTTATTTCACTTTACCTTTTTCTGTGTTGATTGAGCTGTGTTGAAGCAGCAAAAAAGGACATTATGTTAAATGAAGAGTTTCCTGACGCTGTCTCTGATAGTTGATATAATAATGTAACTGCATCATAAAGCCTACATGAACTCCATGGTGTTCAGGGATGAATAGTCTCTCCTATTGCTATTGTACTATTTTTTCAGCTATAGTTACATTAATCATTAGTAATGTAGCAGGCTAGTTTTGAATGGCAGGGTCGCTGCTATCACATGTTGATAAAAATATAACATTCACATAAGAAAAATCAACTACAGGCTTTCCAAATGCTGTAATAAATTAAGCATGATGAGTTGAACATATGTCAGCATGTGGCCCCACTTTCAACTCTTTTTTTTCAAACGCTTATTGCAAACGCTTATTTACAGTAAGTCATTAATTTGACTTAAGTCATTATTTTGACTTAGTAAGACATTATTTTGTCATTATTTTGACTTAGTAAATTAGTAAGTCAAAAAATGTACTTACTAAGTCATAATAATGACATACTTAGTATCTCAGGTAACTAGGACAGTTTTGTGTATTGTTTTTACTTTACGGAAAAAATATCGAGATATATATATACAGCATTCAGCATATGGAGCGGAAAACACAACCAAAAATTGTAGGCTTCCTCATGCGACGAAGCCGGCCTACTTAACCACAGTCTGTAGTCTATTGCCCCACCCCCCCAGGCTGTGGTGGCAGTGATGAGATGGAGACGTGATGGCGACAGGCCGGGTTACGCTGTTCCTTACACCCACCCACCCCCTTCCCCCTGGAGAGACACCACCTTAACTAACAAATTTTCTGGGAGAAACACTGTGTATATATATATATATATATATATATATATATATATATACACTAGGGCTGCAACTAACGATTAATTTGATCATTGATTAATCTGTCGATTATTAATTCGATTAATAATCGGATAAAAGAGAAACTACATTTCTATCCTTTCCAGTATTTTATTGAAAAAAAACAGCATACTGGCACCATACTTATTTTGATTATTGTTTCTCAGCTGTTTGTATATGTTGCAGTTTATAAATAAAGGTTTATAAAAATTTTTTAAAAAATGCCTCTGCGCATGCGCATAGCATAGATCCAACCAATCGATGACTAAATTAATTGCCAACTATTTTTATAATCGATTTTAATCAATTTAATCGATTAGTTGTTGCAGCCCCAATATATACACACATATATATACACACATGTGTATATATACACACACATATATATATATATATATATATACACACACACACACACATACACACATACATATACACACACACACACACACACACACACACAGATATATATATATATATATATATATATATATATATTTTTTTTTTTTTTAAGGGTGTAACAGTACACAAAAATTTCGGTTCGGTACATACCTCGGTTTAGAGGTCACGGTTTGGTTCATTTTCGGTACAGTAAGAAAACAACAAAATATACATTTTCTGGTTATTTATTTACCAACATTTGTAAACGATGGCTTTATCCTTTTAACATAACAATAACATACATATACACACAGGGTTGATTGTCAGGGTTAATGCAGTCAACATAGATAAAATAAAAACTAAATAAGATAAGGCTCAGAATTGATTTCTTAACAAAACCTTTCTACATATAAAGTGCAACATTTCCTCATATAAAGTGCAACATTAAACTGCTTCAAGTTGTTGCTCAGATTAAATAAAATGACAAAACGTTTCTTCTACATACAAAAAGTGCAACATTAAACAGTTTCAAGTCAACTCAGCCTCAGATTAACTTTTCTTCCCCCCCTCAGCCTTTAACCCCTGGTGACTTTCACTCAATGTTCATGTTTTTTGCCAGAAGAATTAGTTTATCCACATTGTCTGCAGAAAGAGCAGACCTGCTTGCAGTTAAAATGTCTCCAGCTGTGGAAAATACCCTTTCATTGGGCACTGAGGTAGCAGGTATGGCGAGGTAGTGCCTGGTTAACTTGGCAGTAAGAGGATATATGGGCTCATTGTTCTTCCACCATAGAAGTGGGTCAAAATCTAGTTTTTAATGCAATATGGTCTTAAATCTGCTGCTATAAAAACAACAACAGCATTTGTTATTGCTTTAGCCCTGCCTGACTCGCCGAGGAGAAGCTGCTTGAATGCGGTGGGAGCTGTGTTTGTTCTCTTTCTTTTCGTTGAAGCGATGTTATCCATTGTTGTGTCGCACCGCGAAGCCGAAATGTTCCCAAACGGGAGATCTTAACGAGGCAGGAGGGTCTTCCAGCTCTGGCTTTTGCATGTTGTAGTAGCCTGGTCGTTGCTAGCATGCCGTGTGTTGTGCCTCAGTGTGCATTGTTTACACAACGTGCGGTGCGCTACTTAATATGTCCGTGTGGAAACTCGTTCGGTACACCTCCGAACCGAACCGAACCGGTTCAATACAAATACACGTACCGGTACACCCTTAATATATATATATATATATATATATATATATATATATATATATATATATATGTATACAGTCGTGGTCAAAAGTTGACATACACGTGTAAAGAACATAATGTCATGGCTGTCTGAGTTTCTAATAATTTCTACAACTCTTATTTTTTTGTGATAGAGTGATTGGAGCACATACTTGTTGGTCACAAAAAACATTCATGAAGTTTGGTTCTTTTATGAATTTATTATGGGTCTACTGAAAATGTGACCAAATCTGCTGGGTCAAAAGTATACATACAGCAATGTTAATATTTGGTTACATGTCCCTTGGCAAGTTTCACTGCATTTAGGCGCTTTTGGTAGCCATCCACAAGCTTCTGGTTGAATTTTTGACCACCTCTCTTGACAAAATTGGTGCAGTTCAGCTAAATTTCTTGGTTTTCTGACATGGACTTGTTTCTTCAGCATTGTCCACGCGTTTAAATCAGGACTTTGGGAAGGCCATTCTATAACCTTCATTCTAGCCTGATTTAGCCATTCCTTTACCACTTTTGATGTGTGTTTGGGGTCATTGTCCTGTTGGAACACCCAACTGCGGCCAAGACCCAACCTCCGGGCTGATGATTTTAGGTTGTCCTGAAGAATTTGGAGGTAATCCTCCTTTTTCATTGTCCCATTTACTCTATTTACTTTACAGAGAGTAAATGGGACAATGAAAAAGGAGGATTACTTCCAAATTTTGCAGGACAACCTATGTATACTTTTGACCCAGCAGATTTGGTCACATTTTCAGTAGACCCATAATAAATTCATAAAAGAACCAAACTTCATTAATGTTTTTTGTGACCAACAAGTATGTGCTCCAATAACTCTATCACAAAAAAATAAGAGTTGTAGAAATTATTGGAAACTCAAGACAGCCATGACATTATGTTCTTTACACGTGTATGTCAACTTTTGACCTTGACTGTATATATATATATATATATATATATATATATATATATATATATATATATATATATATATATATATATATATATATATATATATATATATATATATATATATATATATATACACACACACAGTACAGGCCAAAAGTTTGGACACAACGCAACTGATGGTCCCAACCTCATTGATAAAGCAAGAAATTCCACTAATCAACCCTGATAAGGCACACTTGTGAAGTGAAAACCATTTCAGGTGACTAACTCTTGAAGCTCATTGAGAGAATGCCAAGAGTGTGTAAATCAGTAATCAGAGCAAAGGGTGGCTATTTTGAAGAAACTAGAATATAAAACATGTTATATATAAATGATATATAACAAAAAAGGTGAAATAACTGAAAACATGTTTTATATTCTAGTTTCTTCAAAATAGCCACCCTTTGCTCTGATTACTGCTTTGCACACTCTTGGCATTCTCTTGATGAACTTCAAGAGGTAGTCACCTGAAATGGTTTTCACTTCACAGGTGTGCTTGAAGCTCATTGAGAGAATGCCAAGACTGTGCAAAATAGTAATCAGAATAAAGGGTGGCTATTTTGAAGAAACTAGAATATAAAACGTGTTTTCAGTTATTTCAACTTTTTTTTGTACCCCACATGTGTTCATTCATAGTTTTGATGCCTTCAGTGACAATCTACAATGTAAATAGTCAAGAAAATAAAGACAACGCATTGAATGAGAAGGTGTGTCCAAATCTTTGGCCTGTACTGTACATTTGCACATTATTTTGTCTCATTAAGAAGCACCTTTGCATCATGTAATTTTTTTAGCAAATATAAAGTAGATGCTGTGATGCAAATTATTGATATTATATCATTTTGGGTAAAAAAAAAAAAAAAAGAAAAAAAAGTAGAATCTTGGAAAAACTTTTTGCGGCCAATATTATGGTGATCAAATGCAAGAATATTAAAGTTTCACTTTCAGTTAGACAAAATATATATTCATAATGATTCTGTAGCACTGCAGGAGGGAACTAAATATAGTCAGGCTGATGACAGGCCGGACAGTAGAGCAGGTAACAGTCAAAGTGAGGCCTCCTAAAAGTCCCACATGGCATGGCTGACAAGGTCAGGTGCGCGTCAAAAAGAGTGAAGAAGAAAGCAAAAGAAAAACGAAGAAAATAAACTTGGTGAGTTTTGATATTTAGTCCAGACGAAAGTTTGATAGTCGCCAAGACAAAAGCAGGTCATAGTCAGCAGGCAGCTACAAGGCGAGGTGACAACAGCTGCAGGAGCACATGACTTCAAAGCAGTTTACACGACGGCCCAGTTCGAGTGTACACGACATTCACATCAAAATACTACCAAAAACAAGTGATGGACGCGAAGAATAGCAGCAAATATCAAGAAAGATTTACCTCGATCATTTTAGCTTCATCACTCCCGTTTTGTGGCGCCACAGGACACTTTCGTTTTCTCTTTAAGCTCCCCGCCTACTGCAGTGACTTGAAGGGCCGCTAGAGGGAGCACGCGAGTAAAGACGACAGACAGAGTGTGTTTGTTACATTCTTTTCAAAGAGCCGTTCTTAAAAAAAAAATCGTTCAAAAATCTAATATTTCTGATCCCCCCAAGTAACTAGTTTTTATATATATAAAAAAAGACCCCTGCTAGGAATCAAAATAACATTTGGATCAGAATAATTAAAATGTACTCCCAATATATACGCTACTACTGGGAATGATTGTAAAATATTGGTTATAATGTCATTTGGTTTGTGTTTTCATTGTAAACTAGGCAATGTCATAATAAGTTGTGCCATAACTTGACAGTAAGTGAGTGCATTTTTACTTATTTATTTATGGTAACACTTTAGTATGGGGAACATATTCACCATTAAATAGTTGCTTATTAAAGTAACAAATACTTAATTTACAATTATTTGGACAATAGGGGAACATATAAGGGTTAGGGTTAGGGTTACTAATAAGCAATAATTCTAAAGTTATTGAGGGAAGACTGTTAGTTAATGGCTTACTGGTTGTATAATAAGGCCATGCAGAATAAGGCATTAATAAGTACTTAATAATGACTAATTAGGAGTCAATATGCTACTAATTTGCATGTTAATAATTAACTAATAAATGGGGAAAATGTGTTCCCCATACTAAAGTGTTACCTTATTTAGGTATTTTTTTTAGCAATAAATGACATTCGCTGTAGTTATTGTTTATTTACTTTGAAATGTTAATATGTTTTGTTCTTTTTTCTCTTCGTTGCACATAGACAATTTACCATAATACAGTGCATGCAAAATACAAAAACAACAATGCTCACGTGTTTTTCAAGCAAGCCATCGGGATTAGCCAAATAAAATAGAAATAAAACAAAATGTTGAAGTAAAAATAATATGATAATATTAATAGTAAGGTGTAACAAATGAGGAGGAAGAAAAATACAATCATATTAATGATAATACATTTAAAACAATTGAAATAAATAAACAACATAACAATAACAAAACAAAAACAACAATGATCACATGTTTTTCAGGTTAGCCATCAGGGTTAGCCAAAGAAAATAAAAATAAAACAAAATAGTAAAGTAAAATAAATATGATGATAATAATAGTAAAATATACAAATGAGGAGAAAGAAAAATACAATTATAATAATTATATTACATTCAAAACAATTACTATAAATAAGCAATAACATAACAACACGACAAAACAAAAACAACAATGCTTACATTTTGTTTTATTTTTCAAGTGAAACAATGAACCCATCAGGTTTAGTCAAAGAAAATGAAAATAAACAAAAATAGTATCATAATAATGGTGGTAATAGTTACATAGCATAGGAGGAGTAAGAAAAAAGCAAAAATAATAATATGGTATAAAGTAAAACTAAACAAATAACATGACAACATGACAAAACAAAAAAAACAATGCTAACTTTATTTTTCCCCAATTTTCACCCATCAGTGTTAGCCAAAGAAAATTCAAATAAAACAAGAAGCTATAGTCTAAATAATATGGTAATAATAATAATAAAAATAATAATGGTAGTAAGAGATTGAAATGAGAAGACAGAAAAATAAGAAAAATAATAATGATAATAGATGAAAAAGTAAACAATACCTACCTGACATAAATGGTCAAGATTTCACAAATATTGTGAAATGGTGTATTGTGACATTATTATTTTGATATAATTGTTCTTTTTGGGGTAAATAAGCAATGTTGAAGGACAATACAGTATGTACAGTCATTTCCTTAAACAATTGCAATAAAGCATTTAACAGTATAGAAAAAAAAAATACAATTAATAACAACAATTATGAGATAGGCTCCAGCTTCCCCCGTGACCCCAAAACAGGGAGAAGCGGTAGAAAATGGATGGATGGATGAACTAGTGAACCTGAAAAGTTTATGCAACTCCTGCCACTTTTCCTTTGAATCAAACTAATTTTAAGGTTTTGTTAGTTTAAAAAAAAAAAGTAGGTTCACTTGAAGACAGCGAGGGAAATGTGCTTATGAAGAACGCCTCACAACCAGCAAGTGGTTCTCATCGTTCATTATGAAGAGTCGTTCAAATTAATCGACTCGTTCGTTTACATCTCTAGTATTTGGGGGTGTCGAAATGTGTGTTGATACAGTCACACACACGCACACACACACACACACACACAGACACACACGCACACAGACGCACACAGACACACACACACACACACACACACACACACACACACACACACACACACATTTTTTTGTAGATGCAACATGGGGACAAAGTGCGGAGAGAAACATTAATCATGAACGCATTATTAAGTTTGCAGACATGGCAGAATCACACAAAGCTTTATTGTTCCTCTTTATGATCATCTACACGTGCACAGGTAAGAACTTTTGCATTTCTACGATGTTTATATATATATATATATATATATACATATATATATATATATATATATATATATATATATATATATATATACACACAATGTGTGTATATATATAGGTGTATGTGTATATATGTGTATATATGTATATGTATGTATATATATATATATGTATATGTATATATATATATGTGTATATCTTTGATTTAGACAGTAACTGATCAACAAAAGTTGTCTAGTTAAGTTAATGTTACAAATGTAAACATACTGAACAACCTTCTGACCTATGTGTTCCTCTTGTGATCCTTTATTGTCTTGCATGATAAATGTTTATTGTGAATATTCAACATTTAGGGTTGTGGTTGTGATTATGTCGCCAAAACAGAGGGTCAAAAGTATTTACAATAACTAAAAAAAGTACTGTTCATGATTTAAAATGGACACTAAAAAGGTCGTCTACGAAGCTAACATGCTGGTTTTCCAACTGAGATCTGCTCTATACCAATAAATTAAAAAAAAGAAATAAAAAAGAAACAAATTGTGCAAATTGTCAACCACATTTTAGATTTTAGGAGGAATTTATTTTGATGGCTTGAATAAAAAAAAATAAAAAAATTATACCAATAAACATTATTTTTTCCTAAATAGAAATATTGCATGTTGATTTGTATTTTTTTATTTTATTACAATCAGGGTTGGGCACCTTTTACATTTGAAATGATACGCCACTAATTCCCGATACCTGAGTATCGATACAGGTACTCAACGATACCAATTTTCGATACTTTGTTGTGTGTTCAAATGTGTTAATTAATGTTAATTGTTTGAAAAAAAAAGTTTTTATTTTATTTTTTCAAACATTTAACACTGAGCTCTGCTGTCAGTTATCTTGTTTTCTTGCATTTGTTTTGTACATCTCATTTGCAAGTACTGTACTGTACTGTAATTTATAGTAGACTTAATGCAGTTGCAATTCCAAGACGTTAGATGGCAGTACTGTATTGGCTATGGTGTGTTGCCTTAGCCAGGATGTAGTCTTTTTCATTAAGCTCTGGTCTTTTGTTGAACCCAACAAAGTGTTTATACTGTAAATATTGTACTTTTTATACACTAGCTTTTTAACAGTAACTTGTGCCTTAGTTGTAGTTTTGATTACCAAATTTAGAGTCGGTGAAAAAAATTAGTTATTGTTAATCAGTAGCATGCCAATGTAAATTAGCATCGAGCTAGCGCATTTTGAAAAGTGAAGCCTTACTGTACTTTTCAGCGCCTTTTCTAGCTCTTTTGGCATGGACATTGCAGCATAACCAAAAGGCAATCCGGCTGAGTCCGTTCTGAGTGCTTGATTACTTGTTTCTCGGCCAAGTTCTTGAGCCGGCGCCTCGTCTGCAACTGGACATAACACCAAGTGCCACAAAGGTATTGAAATAGTGTGTCACGGATTAGCACTTTAGTAAACCTCACTCTCTGACAGCCTTAAGAGCACTGCTGGTTAATGGGTTGATAGACCGGGCTTTTAGCTCTGTGGTTAACCCGCTCGTCTCTCATGCGCACAACCCAGCTTCGAGTCCCAGGCGGAACTGAGAACTGAACTGGGACTGAATCAAGCGGGTTCCAACTCGCTGCACTAGTTTTTATTTTTCTGCCAAATGAATGATCTTATTACCTGCACATTGTCTTCTATCTCTACATCCTGGGGGTCACGTTGCAAGCAAT
The DNA here is from genome assembly GCF_033978685.3 of Nerophis lumbriciformis. NCBI lineage: Eukaryota > Metazoa > Chordata > Actinopteri > Syngnathiformes > Syngnathidae > Nerophis > Nerophis lumbriciformis. The sequence continues at coordinate 34,971,912 of NC_084559.2, read as the reverse complement.
GCAGTCTTCTCGTGACAGTCTGGAACCAAAAGTAATAAATGATAATATTTTTGATCCTATCGGGAACTCCTTCCCAGATAAAAACATATTTCTCTTATTTTGAAAAGGAGATTGTGCCATGCTGGCATCAGTGGCAGCGCCCGTCCACCTGTCAGGGAAGAGGCAGGGCTGGACGCTGCTGCTATGCATGGTGAGGGACTTGAGGAGAGGGACGTTGGAGATCAGCTGGAGGTCGCCCTCACAAGGCCACACGTCCAATCAGCTGGTCCGCTTGGCTGCCAACCGCAAGCATCCTGACCGCCGCGCTGTGGCCGCCATCACGGTGGCAACCAGCCAATGGCCGTCATACAGCTGCTCTGTGAGCCGACTTCCCAGGTTGAGCAGGAGGAGACATCACTACACCTTCTCAGGTAAGCACAAACTATAATAATCCTCATTAATAATTACTTCATTCCGCCATTATTAAAACGTTTTTGTCACTTTCACTCTAGAGGACCAACTTGACATCTGCAATGAAGATGAAGTTGCAGGTAGGCTATGTTACTTCAATGTACAGCACAGGCCAAAAGTTTGGACACACCTTCTCATTTTAATGCGTTTCCTTTATTTTCATGACTATTTACATTGTAGATTGTCACTGAAGGCATCACAACTATGACACCTGTGAAGGGAAAACCATTTCAGGTGACTACCTCTTGAAGCTCATCGAGAGAATGCCAAGAGTGTGCAAAGCAGTAATCAGAGCAAAGCGTGGCTATTTTGAAGAAACTCGAATACAAAACACGTTTTCAGTTATTTCACCTTCTTTTGTTAAGTACATAACTCCACATGTGTTCATTCATAGTTTTGATGCCTTCAGTGACAATCTACAATGTAAACAGTCATGAAAATAAAGAAAACCCATTGAATGAGAAGGTGTGTCCAAACTTTTGGCCTGTGTATGTATGTATATATACAGGTAAAAGCCAGTAAATTAGAATATTTTGAAAAACTTGATTTATTTCAGTAATTGCATTCAAAAGGTGTAACTTGTACATTATATTTATTCATTGCACACAGACTGATGCATTCAAATGTTTATTTCATTTAATTTTGATGATTTGAAGTGGCAACAAATGAAAATCCAAAATTCCGTGTGTCACAAAATTAGAATATTGTGTAAGGCTAATACAAAAAAGGGATTTTTAGAAATGTTGGCCAACTGAAAAGTATGAAAATGAAAAATATGAGCATGTGCAATACTCAATACTTGGTTGGAGCTCCTTTTGCCTCAATTACTGCGTTAATACGGCGTGGCATGGAGTCGATGAGTTTCTGGCACTGCTCAGGTGTTATGAGAGCCCAGGTTGCTCTGATAGTGGCCTTCAACTCTTCTGCGTTTTTGGGTCTGGCATTCTGCATCTTCTTTTTCACAATACCCCACAGATTTTCTATGGGGCTAAGGTCAGGGGAGTTGGCGGGCCAATTTAGAACAGAAATTCCATCGTCCGTAAACCAGGCACGGGTAGATTTTGCGCTGTGTGCAGGCGCCAAGTCCTGTTGGAACTTGAAATCTCCATCTCCATAGAGCAGGTCAGCAGCAGGAAGCATGAAGTGCTCTAAAACTTGCTGGTAGACGGCTGCGTTGACCCTGGATCTCAGGAAACAGAGTGGACCGACACCAGCAGATGACATGGCACCCCAAACCATCACCCAACCATGCAAATTTTGCATTTCCTTTGGAAATCGAGGTCCCAGAGTCTGGAGGAAGACAGGAGAGGCACAGGATCCACGTTGCCTGAAGTTTAGTGTAAAGTTTCCACCATCAGTGATGGTTTGGGGTGCCATGTCATCTGCTGGTGTCGGTCCACTCTGTTTCCTGAGATCCAGGGTCAACGCAGCCGTCTACCAGCAAGTTTTAGAACACTTCATGCTTCCTGCTGCTGACCTGCTCTATGGAGATGGAGATTTCAAGTTCCAACAGGACTTGGCGCCTGCACACAGCGCAAAATCTACCCGTGCCTGGTTTACGGACCATGGTATTTCTGTTCTAAATTGGCCCGCCAACTCCCCTGACCTTAGCCCCATAGAAAATCTGTGGGGTATTGTGAAAAGGAAGATGCAGAATGCCAGACCCAAAAACGCAGAAGAGTTGAAGGCCACTATCAGAGCAACCTGGGCTCTCATAACACCTGAGCAGTGCCAGAAACTCATCGACTCCATGCCACGCCGCATTAACGCAGTAATTGAGGCAAAAGGAGCTCCAACCAAGTATTGAGTATTGTACATGCTCATATTTTTCATTTTCATACTTTTCAGTTGGCCAACATTTCTAAAAATCCCCTTTTTGTATTAGCCTTAAGTAATATTCTAATTTTGTGACACATGGAATTTTGGATTTTCATTTGTTGCCACTTCAAATCATCAAAATTAAATGAAATAAACATTTGAATGCATCAGTCTGTGTGCAATGAATAAATATAATGTACAAGTTACACCTTTTGAATGCAATTACTGAAATAAATCAAGTTTTTCAAAATATTCTAATTTACTGGCTTTTACCTGTGTGTATATATATATATATATTAATATGTATATGTATGTATATGTATATACGTTTGGTCAGGAAAAAATACGGAGGCTATATCATCCCTACAAGCCTGTCAGGGAAAAAAACATCTTTTTTTTAAAACATTTTTTAAGTATAAGTCGTAACATTTGTCTCTCTACTTTCCAATCTCAACCTCTTTTAAAAATAATTGAATTAGCTGTATATACTATTACATATATACTGATACATATTTTTATGACTTAGAACAGGGTGTCCAAACATTTTCCATCAAGGTACTATATATTCAAAGCATGTGTGGGCCATTTTGATATTTTCTTTAGAATTTTTTTTTTTTTTTTTTTAAATGCTGAAAACAGTCTTTATTTAAGGACAGACATTTGTGTCAGTCTTGTGTGATAGGTCAGTGTTGCTTGAAGTGATGTAAAAGTTTCTTAAGCGCAAAAATTATGACTAAAGTGGTGGAGCTGTATTATTTAAAAATGTTATCGACAGTTTGGTTAAAAAATACATTTAGTATTAATTATGAGTAATTGCGTTTATTTATTTTAGCACTACATAAATGTATGTAAAGGCATTTTCCATCAGTTAATTATGAGTCTCTGTATATTTAGTTGGTACCTTATAAACCTTGGGTTTATGTGTTAAATAAATAATAATATTTGTGCTTAATACCGTTTCGTATCATTTGGCAAGGTTGTAAACTGTAAGCAGGTTAGATATAATTATTGATTACCATTAAAATCTGTCATGTCTGTGATCATGTTTTGTTTAAGTTATGTCCTGTTTGGTTGTTTAAGATTCTTAGTTCATGTTTACGCTCCCTTGTTTGGTCACCATGGTTACCCATTAGTTTCACCTGTTGCACATTTTGATTCACGCACCTGTCACTAATCATGTCTCTGTTATTTAAGCCTGTCTTTTTCTGTTGGTCGTCCTGGCGACATTGCTTCTGTTACCCTTGCCTATCATGCTATTCTTCCATGCCATTGTTCCATGCTTGTTCCAAGTAAGTTTTGTTTATTCATGTCACGTTTAGCAGTTCTTTTGTTTCATGTCCTTAGTCTTCGTTAAGTGTAAGTTTTTGTTCATAGCCAAGTTTTATCTCCGCCTTGTGCGCGCTTTTTGTTCACTCTTTTTATAGTCAGAATAAATATGTATTTACCTTCACGCCATGTCCACTCCAACTTCTCTTGCATCTCGGGAAAACAAACCCCCCATAATCCTCGTCGTGACAAAATCAAGAGTAAGATTACTAATTCAGTGTTGATATTTGAGTGGGACCTGGGGCCCTCAGTTGTGGAAAAGTTGGGCTGCGAGGTCAACAAGGTTAAGAACCCCCGTTATAGGGGACAATGTCTATTATTGTTAAATATTAGTGTCAACATATCTGCTTTTTCTCATAAAAGTACATCTTTTTGGTCTTTCCCCCCCCTTTTTATTGTTATTTTTTGTTTGATTTCATTTTGACATTATGTTGTGGGCCCACAAAGCTTGAGTCATGGGCCACATTTTGGACACCCCTATCCTAGAGTCTGTTTGTTTATCTTATCTTATTGTCTTTTTCTCTCTGTGAAGTGACAAAGCATACTTGGTATTATCAGAATTAGCAAAAAAAAAAACAAGCAAAGAATTCCTATTAAATATTGTGTAATCTGGCACGTTCCAGATGCTGCAGTATGGACCAACACGGTGATGGTCTTCATCTTGAGGCTGCTCCTCTTAAAGCTTCTTGTTTTTAACTGTGTGGTGACAGCGCACGCCGTTAGAAAGTGGTAAGAAAACATTCTACACTCATATATTGTACAAAAACTAAAACCAGTGAAGCTGGCACGTTGTGAAATCGTAAATAAAAACAGAATACAAAGATTTGCAAATCCTTTTCAACCTATATTCAATTGAATAGACTGCAAAGACAAGATACTTAACGTTCGAACTGGAAAACTTTGTTATATTTTGCAAATATTAGCTCATTTAGAATTTGATGCCTGCACCATGTTTCAAAAAAGCTGGCACAAATGCCAAAAAAGACTGAGAAAGTTGAGGAATGCTCATCAAACACTTATTTGGAACATCCTACAGGTGAACAGGATAATTGGGAACAGGTGGGTGCCATGATTGGGTATAAAAGCAGCTTCCATGATGGGGTGAGGGTCACCAGTTTGTCAACAAATGCGTGAGCAAATTGTTCAGCAGTTTAAGAACAAAATTTCTCGACGAGCTATTGCAAAGAATTTAGGGATTTCACCATCTATGGTCTGTAATATCATCAAAATGTTCAGAGATTCTGGAGAAATCACTGCACGTGAGCAGCAAGGCTGAAAACCAAAATTGAATGCCCGTGACCTTCGATCCCTCAGGCATTACTGCATCAAAATTGAGGTATTGCCAAACTTTGAGGTACGCTGTGTCATTGAAGTACATTATCACATTTACAGAAGGGGAAATAATTATTTGATCCCCAGCTGGTTTTGTAAATGTATAGAAAATGGATGGATGGATACCTATACAAAGAAAATAGAATATCAACAAAAAAAATCCAGAAATAAATATTATATGACACGATGGGGAAACCTGTCTTTGTAAGTGCAGAGGTCCGACATTAACTAGAGTCGCACACATCTTGGGATTTTGGTCCGCTGCTCTTTACAGATACTCTCCAAATCCGAAAGGTTTTGAGGCTGTTGCTCGGCAAATCTCAGTCTCGGCCGTCGACAGGCCACTCCAGGATCTTAATGTCGAGTTACTGCCTTGTTAGGATCCACGACTCTCTGGTCCTACATGGCCTTGTTGGAGTTATTATTGATATTCGGTCTCTGTTAAAATATTGACATTAGTCGCGAACAACATATTATGATGTATGACAGTATACTGGTATATATATAGATGTACACTATAATAGTTTTTTGTGGTTAAAATGTTTTTGTTTTTTAAATGTACAGTTCAGGCCAAAAGTTTGGACACACCTTCTCATTTCAATGGGTTTTCTTTATTTTCATGACTATTTACATTGTAAATTGTCACGGAAGGCATCAAAACTATGAATGAACACATGTGGAGTTATGTACTTAACAAAAAAAGGTGAAATAACTGAAAAATATTGTAGTTTCTTCTAAATAGCCAACTTTTTGCTCTGATTACTGCTTTGCACACTCTTGGCATTCTCTCGATGAGCTTCAAGCACACCTGTGAAGTGAAAACCATTTCAGGTGACTACCTCTTGAAGGTCATCGAGAGAATGCCAAGAGTGTGCAAAGCAGTAATCAGAGCAAAGGGTGGCTATTTTGAAGAAACTACAATATCAATCAATCGCTTATTTATATAGCCCTTCATCACAAGTGTCTCAAAGGGCTGCACAAGCCACAACAACATCCTCGGCTCAGATCCCACATCAGGGCAAAAAACCCAATGGGATACAATGAGAAACCTTGGAGGGGATCGCAGATGTGGGAGCACCCGCCCTGGGCGACCGGTGCAATGGACGTAGAGTGGATCTACAAACCCTGTTTCCATATGAGTTGGGAAATTGTGTTAGATGTAAATATAAACGGAATACAATGATTTGCAAACCATTTTAAACCCATATTCAGTTGAATATGCTACAAAGACAACATATTTGATGTTCAAACTGATAAACTTTTTTTTTTTTTGCAAATAATCATTAACTTCAGAATTTGATGCCAGCAACACGTGACAGAGAAGTTGGGAAAGGTGGCAATGAATACTGATAAAGTTGAGGAATGCTCATCAAACACTTATTTGGAACATCCCACAGGTGAACAGGCTAATTGGGGACAGGTGGGTGCCATGATTGGGTATAAAAGTAGATTCCATGAAATGCTCAGTCATTCACAAACAAAGATGCGGCGAGGGTAACCACTTTGTCAACAAATGCGTGAGCAAATTGTTGAACAGTTTAAGAAAAACCTTTCTCAGCCAGCTATTGCAAGGAATTTAGGGATTTCACCATCTACGGTCTGTAATATCATCAAAGGGTTCAAAGAATCTGGAGATATCACTGCACGTAAGCAGCTAAGCCCGTGACCTTCGATCCCTCATGCTGTACTGCATCAACAAGCGACATCAGTGTGTTAAGGATATCACCACATGGGCTCAGGAACACTTCAGAAACCCACTGTCAGTAACTACAGTTGGTCGCTACATCTGTAAGTGCAAGTTAAAACTCTCCTATGCAAGGCGAAAACCGTTTATCAACAACACCCAGAAACGCCGTCGGCTTTGCTGGGCCTGAGCTCATCTAAGATGGACTGATACAAAGTGGAAAAGTGTTCTGTGGTCTGACGAGTCCACATTTCAAATTTTTTTTGGAAACTGTGGACGTCGTGTCCTCCGGACCAAAGAGGAAAATAACCATCCGGATTGTTATAGGCGCAAAGTTGAAAAGCCAGCATCTGTGATGGTATTGGGGTGTATTAGTGCCCAAGACATGGGTAACTTACACATCTGTGAAGGCGCCATTAATGCTGAAAGGTACATACAGGTTTTGGAGCAACATATGTTGCCATCTAAGCAACGTTACCATGGACGCCCCTGCTTATTTTAGCAAGACAATGCCAAGCCACGTGTTACATCAACATGGCTTCATAGTAAAAGAGTGCGGGTACTAGACTGGCCTGCCTGTAGTCCAGACCTGTCTCCCATTGAAAATGTGTGCCGCATTATGAAGCCTAAAATACCACAACAGAGACCCCCGGACTGTTGAACAACTTAAGTTGTACATCAATCAAGAATGGGAAAGAATTCCACCTGAGAAGCTTAAAAAATGTGTCTCCTCAGTTCCCAAACGTTTACTTAGTGTTGTTAAAAGGAAAGGCCATGTAACACAGTGGTGAACATGCCCTTTCCCTACTACTTTGGCACGTGTTGCAGCCACGAAATTCTAAGTTAATTATTATTTGCAAAAAAAAAATAAAGTTTATGAGTTTGAACATCAAACATCTTGTCTTTGTAGTGCATTCAATTGAATATGGGTTGAAAAGGATTTGCAAATCATTGTATTCCGTTTATATTTACATCTAATACAATTTCCCAACTCATATGGAAGCGGGGTTTGTAGTTAATAGTGTGAGAGTCCAGTCCATAGTGGGGCCAGCCGGAGATCGTCTTGAGCAGAACAGGGACGGCAGATCAACTGGTCTAAAAGTGGGGTCTATTTAAAGGCTCGCGTATACAAATGAGTTTTAATATATATGAATACAAAACATGTTTTCAGTTATCTCCCCCTTTTTTGTTAAGTACTTACCTACACATGTGTTCATTCATAGTTTTGATGCCTTCAGTGACAATCTACAATGTAAATAGTCATGAAAATAAAGAAAACACATTGAATGAGAAGGTGTGTCCAAACTTGTGGCCTGTACTGTATTTCAAGGATTAACAATGTATTTACTTGCAGATGGACTTTCTGAAATCTCCACCAGAAAATGAGTTCTGCTACTTTTGGAAGTACAATCTTTAAACTCTGGATATATATATATTTTTTAATCCAGAGGAAAGGCGGGTATCGACAACAGTTGATGGTTTGCATCCCAGGTGTCGCCAACTTTGACAGTTGGAGTTGTGCAGAAGCCAAACCACACATCTTATCATAAGCTGTGACAGATGGGCCAGTCAGTGCACGACCTCCATGCAGTTGAAATATTTCCGTAAAAAGGCAAACATTAGTTAAACAAATTAAGCTGTTTGACTTCCTTTGTTTGGTAAAAATAAAACACTTGCACACATTTTTTTTTTTTTTTTTTAAATCTTTTCCTCCACATTTTAAGTGCCTTGAATAACACACTGACAACATAACACCACTGGGTGGCAGTACAATCACAACTCACAACTTTTTAAATAATTATTCATACAGCAAGAGTATGGAGCTTCTATACAGGAATCTACAGTTCATAAATAAGTTAGGTATGTCATCAATGACCACACACAAAAACATTCCCACGTGTTATAAGCAATCACATGACCAAAATTTGGATAAAGCTTATGGCTAACCAAACTAGAATCGTACATGACATAATGGCTCATTGTCCAAGCTGACACATTTTGATCAGGTATGAAAAAAAGTGAAATGTTTTCAGTGATTTGCACTGAATGCTCCCAGGAAGGTGGAGCTTTGCGAATTTACAGTAGCACATTTAAAAAACAGAGAACGGGGGAAGGTGCTGGTTTGATGAGAGTCTGGTCTTCCCCCCACATAAAATGACCCTCTTGAGAAGCTCCCGTCATGTCTTTGGCTCAAAAATAACCTAGACTACAACAAATATGAGCCCGTATACGTGCAGCCTGCTCGCAAAGAGGTGGCAAAACGTCTCCCAGAAATCCAGACTGAAGAAGAAAACGTGTCCGCACAAATGTCATTAATGTACATTCAAGGAGAACAACTCACGTTAACTGCCTTAGAAGGAGAAGTACCATCAGTTGGTGCATTTTAACAACAAGCAAAAACACAATATAAGTCGCTAAAAAGTTTGAAAAAACACTGATGTGGATTAAAATGAGACAAGAAAAATCAAAATAAAGTGCTTCTATGAATACAAACATCCTCTGTCTGAGGTACTAATGAAAATCACATCGAATGAGAAAATAACACAAATGTTATTATTACACTGTGCTAGGAAGACACTAAAGCAGGGATATTCAACTGGATTTTTGCGGGGCCACACGTCCAGAAAGCTATAGACCGGGGTGCCAGACTTCTCCCTTCACTAGTAATGAAGTATTAGTTTGTATTTTCTGGAGAACCACTGTCCTCTAGAAAATACATTGTTTTTAGGTCTGTTTATTTTGTCAGTTACAGGAGTTTTAAGGACCTTCTGCTAGTCAAAGATCATCTCTCTTTTACACAGCACTGTAAGTCTCTGAACCAAATTCCATTGACCACCATAGACAAGCCCAAATGATAAAAAAAAGAGGGGACCTAAAATTGAACCTTGAGGAACACCACTAATCTATCTAAAGAAGTTGAACACTTGACTACTGACTGCATCTGAAGTAAAAAAAAGCTACAGCAACACTTTAGTCACGAAAAACCAAAACCAAGGGTGCCTTGAGGGATGCCTCAGTTATGTAAATCACAAGTTTGGAACCCAGTGTTCGATGTTTGCCACGCAAGGTTAAAACGTCAATGCATGGATCTGCCCCCAAGTTCCTCTACACAACAGCAGCACTCTAGTGTTTTTAGGAATTTGCTGCAAAAATGTTTGTCTCCCAAGCCTTAAACTGAACTCGCAGGCAGCCAGTTGAATAGCCCAAATGATAAAAAAAAAAAAGAGGGGACCTAAAATGGAACCTTGAGGAACGCCACTAATCTAACTAAAGAAGTTGAACAATTGACTACTGACTGCATCTGAAGTGAACAAGCTACAGTATCAACTCACTTACATAAATCACGTCACGAAAAACCAAATCGCCAAAAAGTAGAGGCCCTAAAGGGATGCCTTGAGGAACGCCTCAGGTATGTAAATCACAAGTTTGGACCCCAGTGTTCTATGTTTGTTAGCAAAAAATGTCGATGCAAGGATCTGCCAGTGTGTTTACAGTTGGGCCAAGTTCCTCTATACAACAGGAGCACTCTAGTGTTTTTAGGAATTTGCTGCAAAAATGTTTGTCTCCCAAGTCTTGAACTGAACTTGCAGGCAGCCAGTTGAATAGCCCAAATGATAAAAAAAAAAAGAGGGGACCTAAAATGGAACCTTGAGGAACGCCACTAATCTAACTAAAGAAGTTGAACAATTGACTACTGACTGCATCTGAAGTGAACAAGCTACAGTATCAACTCACTTACATAAATCACGTCACGAAAAACCAAATCGGCAAAAAGTAGAGGCCCTAAAGGGGTGCCTTGAGGAACGCCTCAGGTATGTAAATCACAAATTTGGACCCCAGTGTTCTATGTTTGCTATCAAAAAATGTCAATGCAAGGATCTGCCAATGTGTTTACAGTTGGGCCAAGTTCCTCTACACAACAGGAGCACTCTAGTGCATTTAGGAATTTGCTGCAAAAATGTTTGTCTCCCAAGCCTTGAACTGAACTCGCAGGCAGCCAGTTCAATAGCCCAAATGATAAAAAAAAAGAGGGGACCTAAAATTGAACCTTGAGGAACGCCATTAATCTAACTAAAGAAGTTGAACAATTGACTACTGACTGCATCCGAAGTGAACAAGCTACAGTATCAACTCAGTTACATAAATCACGTCACGAAAAACCAAATCGGCAAAAAGTAGAAGCCCTAAAGGGGTGCCTTGAGGAACGCCTCAGGTATGTAACTCACAAATTTGGACCCCAGTGTTCTATGTTTGCAAGCAAGGTTAAAAGATCAATGCATGGATCTGCCAATGTGTTCCCAGCGGTCCAAGTTCCTCTATACAACAGGAGCACTAGTGTTTTTAGGAATTTGCTGCAAACATGTTTGTCTCCCAGGTTTTGAACTAATCTCGTAGGCAGTCAGCCAGTTGAATAGCCCAAATGATGAAAAAGATAGGACTTAAAATGGAACCTTGAGGAACACCACTAGAATAGGCAAAGGAGTTCCAACAAATGACTCCTGACGGCATCTGAAGTAAACAAGTTACAGCAACACCCGAGTTACATAAATCACATTATGAAAATAATTGTACCTGCCAAAAAGGAGAGGACTTAAAGAGGGGCCTTGAGGAACGCCTCAGTTCTGTATTTCATAAGTTTGGACCCGAGTGCTCCATGTTTCCTAGCAAGGTTAAAACATTTCAATGCGAGGATCTGCCAATGTGTTTACGGTGATCCAAGTTCCTCGATTCTTGTGTTTTTAGGAATTTGTCTCCCGCGGTTTGAACTGAACTCGTGGGCCGGTATGGTGTCATTCCGGGGGCCGCCAGTATTAAAGTATTTACATACCTACACAGCAACATTTAAGTCACTGGCATCTGATCTAAAGATAAAGAAAGTGTTACCAGTACAAAATAGTCCCAGTAACCGTCTGACTTCCTGTTGAGAGAGGAAGCAGTCGTCAACATCAGCGCTCAGTCCAAAAATTGTCTCTAGTGCACATTCTGTACAGGCGGGCAAAAGGACTCCTACAGAGCGCTGAGAGCACACAGCAGGAGCAAAGTGAAGAGTCGCAAAGGTCGACCATGAGGATGCAAGGTGGAGGTGGAGGAACCTCTGGGGTAGATCCTCCACCTGTCCCTGTGCGGGTGAAGACTCTCCATGTCCTTCTGGGCGCTGTACGCCGCCACTGTGAAGTTAGCGTCCCCCGTGGTGAGGAGATCGAACACGCAGGAGTGGAAGTAAATGTCCTGCACCTCCAGCTGCTCCCGACAGCGATCCTTAGCGGCGTCCGTGGTGAAGATTTGCCTGCCGCCGTGGGAGGATAACTGGATCTGGGTGGAGTATCTCGGCCCGTGCGGGCGCTGGAGCTGCAGGCCGACCGAGGGCGGGGACAGGGGCAAGTGGCCGCCCTGGTCGATGCGCTCCCCGCTGGGGCAGCCGTTCAGACACAGCTGCAGGTCCTGCGTGTCGTCGTAGGCGTGAGCCATCTCCTCCGGGATCCGCACCGCCAGGGTCAGATAGCGGCCCAGCTGTCGGACGATCACCGTGACGCCGATGTAGCCGGCGTGCAGCTCCACGTGGTGGCCCGGGCTGCGCTCCGAGATCCACAGGGCCCTCACTTTCCCGCTGGCGCCGTCGGCCCCCGCGGACACGTGGATGGGGTCGCCGCTGCTCACTGTGCCGTCGTCGAAGGCGGCGGGAATGTTGTCTGTCACGGCCTGGTAGACCCTCTGCTCTGTGCAGCCCTCATACGGCTTGAAGATAACGGTGATCTATAGGTAAGGAAGAGACCATGTCAAAATATGGCTGATTAAGAAATCATATTTTATGATGAGACCCTGAACTAACCATACGAACCAAACACACCTTTTATTCTATCATTGAAGGTTTGATCCCTCGGTTCACCTTCAATCTTAATCATTTATCTCAACAAGACGTTTTGGATACTTCTGTACTTCCAACGAATCTTTTCTTTTTTATTATTTTTTAAATTAATTTTTTCTATATTTTATTTTGTATTTTTTTTATAAGTCCTTTTCTGAGATCCAGTGCACATATGCTTGGAAGGGTTTAGAGCGGAAAATATATATATTTTTTTATTTCTCCTTTTTTTAATATGTCCTGCGTGCTTTCTATAATGTGCTCCAAAACAAACCTTCAACCTGTCATTGGAATGCTACGGAGGCCCTGAAGGGACATTTTTTTTAGAGAAACACATTTTTTAGATATGTTTCTTGTGGTCACGGGAAAACATCTCACGCGCACGAGAAACTATCTGGAGCGCAGGAGAAACTTTTATTCTAGTTTCCTCAAAATAGCCACCCTTTCCTCCGATTACTGTTTTGCACACTCTTGACATTCTCTCGATGAGCTTCAAGCATAAACATTACCGGCCAAAAGTTTGGACACACCTTCTCATTTCAATGCGTTTTCTTTAATTTCATGACTATATTGTAGATTGTCACTGAAAGCATCAAAACTATGACACCTGTGAAGTGAAAACCATTTCAGGTGACTTCTTCTTGAACCTCATCAAGAGAATGCCAAGAGTGTGCAAAGCAGTAATCAGAGCAAAGGGTGGCTATTTTGAAGAAACTAGAATATAAAACATGTTTTCAGTTATTTCCATACTTGCCAACCTTGAGACCTCCGAATTCGGGAGATGGGGGGGTGGGGGGGGGGGGGTTGATTTGGTGGTAGCGCGGGTGTATATTGCAGCGTCCCGAAAGAGTTAGTGTTGCAAGGGGTTCTGGGTATTTGTTCTGTTGTGTTTATGTTGTGTTACGATGCGGATGTTCTCCCGAAATGTGTTTGTCATTCTTGTTTGGTGTGGGTTAACAGTGTGGCGCATATATGTAACAGTGTTAAAGCTGTTTATACGGCCACCCTCAGTGTGACCCGTATGGCTATTGATCAAGTATGCGTTGCATTCACTTGTGTGTGTGCAAAAGCCGCTGTTTGTATGGAGTAAAAGCGGACGTGACGACAGGGCGCAGAGGACACTAAAGGCATTGCCTTTAAGGCACGCCCCCAATATTGTTGTCCGGGTGCAAATCGGGAGAAATTCGGGAGAATGGTTGCCCCTGGAGATTTTCGGGAGGGGCACTGAAATTCGGAAGTCTCCCGGGAAAATCGGGGGGGTTGGCAAGTATGGTTATTTCACCTTTTTTTTGTTAAGTACATAACTCCACATGTGTTCATTCATAGTTTTGATGCCTTCAGTGACAATCTGCAATTTAAATAGTCATGAAAATAAAGAAAACCCATTGAATGAAAAGGTGTGTCCAAACTTTATTCTCTCTCCATCGCCTCCTTACTCACAGCCATTTATGCGTAACTGTGCCAGTTTGCATATACTTTAAAACGTGCGAAATGTGGATGCAAAAACAGGGACCGCCAACAGTTTCAGTCCTGATGAATCACCTTACGAGTGCTAAATGATTATATGTGCATCTCCTCCTCCCAGTGTTGTGGGCGATCTGGTAATCATCATATATTCTGCATATACATTAAGACAGATTTGCTCAACGGGTTGCGCTCGCACACACAAACCTGTGACAAATGTGCTCACGTCAATGAATAGGCATTGTGCCATTTTGAATAAATACAATAATAAATTACTTCAACATCACATAGAAAGCTATTAAAGCTGCAAAGAGGAGACCGACTCTCTCTTTTCTTTACCTTTTAGCTGTGTTAGTATTATTAACTTACAATAGTAAGTTATAGCCTGGTTTCACAAAACGTTCAGTTGCATATATTATATCGACATGATTCAGTTATAGAAGAAATGTATCATTAATGATGCATGATTGCATTGCTCTGGAGTTAATGAAAAGTAGAAATAGAGCTATATCCTGTTTGGTGCGGTCCAAAATGCATTTTAGGGTCCATTTAATGTTTAACAGGCTTGTTATTTGAAAGAAAATGAGCATTAAAACTAGAGCTGTCAAAAATAATAAGATAACTCCTGTGATTAATCACAAAAAATGATCGCATTAATCATGTATCTATGCAGGTTAATAACACCGTTTATTTTGACTGTATGTTCCTTTACCTTAACATTGGATGGACTTTAGATACAACTGTTGCCAAGTTCTGAGCAAATAAAATACATGCATTCAAGTAAAACATTTAAAAAAATGATCTGACAATAAAACTTTTGTTTGAAAATATTGTGGTCTTCTTTAAATTAATGTAATTTAGGCAAGCAAGTAATAACCTGTGATTATTAATCATTAATCCATATACAATAGTGGGATTAATATACCGTATGTTCCCAGGCTGTGGAGCGCACCCGAATTTAAGCTGCAGCCACCAAATTTTAGAAGAAAAAAATATGTTTACCAATATTAACCACAGATCTATACAATGTGAAATTAGGTATTTGCAAATGTTATTTTACATACTTTAATTGTTTCCAATTGGTGCCTGTAACACGGCAGTAAAACGGCTGATCAAACAAAACAGAAGTCATCATCATGGACCCACTAGCTGTGGAAGCTAGCTCCCCAATCAGCTAAAAACAGTTTTTTTCCCCTTGGCCTCAGTGTGGACCCCCTCTCCAGTGGCCCAGGCTTAGACTGATTTTTTTTTTCTCACCCCCCAACCACACTAACTAGAGATGTTTGATAATATCGGACTGCCGATAATATCGGCCGATAAATGCTTTAAAATGTAATATCGGAAATTATCGGTATCGGTTTCAAAAAGTAAAATGTATGACTTTTTAAAACGCAGCTGTGTACATGGACGTAGGGAGAAGTACAGAGCGCCAATAAACCTTAAAGGCACTGCCTTTGCGTACCGGCCCAATCACATACAGGTAAAAGCCAGTAAATTAGAATATTTTGAACATGAGGAGGTTGAGGTGGGGGGGTAGGGGGTAGCGGGGGGTGTATATTGTAGCGTCCTGGAAGAGTTAGTGCTGCAAGGGTTCTGGGTATTTATCTGTTGTGTTTGTGTTGTGTTACAATGCGGATGTTCTCCCGAAATGTGTTTGTCATTCTTGTTTGGTGTGGGTTCACAGTGTGGCGCATATTTGTAACAGTGTTAAAGTTGTTTATATCACCACCCTCAGTGTAACCTGTATGGCTATTGACCAAGTATGACTTGCATTCACTTGTGTGTGTGTGAAAAGCCGTAGATATTACAGGTAAAAGCCAGTAAATTTTAATATTTTGAAAAACTTGATTTATTTCAGTAATTGCATTCAAAAGGTGTAACTTGTACATTATATTTATTCATTGCACACAGACTGATGCATTCAAATGTTTATTTCATTTAATTTTGATGATTTGAATTGGCAACAAATGAAAATCCAAAATTCCGTGTGTCACAAAATTAGAATATTGTGTAAGGCTAATACAAAAAAGGGATTTTTAGAAATGTTGGCCAACTGAAAAGTATGAAAATGAAAAATATGAGCATGTACAATACTCAATACTTGGTTGGAGCTCCTTTTGCCTCAATTACTGCGTTAATGCGGCGTGGCATGGAGTCGATGAGTTTCTGGCACTGCTCAGGTGTTATGAGAGCCCAGGTTGCTCTGATAGTGGCCTTCAACTCTTCTGCGTTTTTGGGTCTGGCATTCTGCATCTTCCTTTTCACAATACCCCACAGATGTTCTATGGGGCTAAGGTCAGGGGAGTTGGCGGGCCAATTTAGAACAGAAATACCATGGTCCGTAAACCAGGCACGGGTAGATTTTGCGCTGTGTGCAGGCGCCAAGTCCTGTTGGAACTTGAAATCTCCATCTCCATAGAGCAGGTCAGCAGCAGGAAGCATGAAGTGCTCTAAAACTTGCTGGTAGACGGCTGCGTTGACCCTGGATCTCAGGAAACAGAGTGGACCGACACCAGCAGATGACATGGCACCCCAAACCATCACCCAACCATGCAAATTTTGCATTTCCTTTGGAAATCGAGGTCCCAGAGTCTGGAGGAAGACAGGAGAGGCACAGGATCCACGTTGCCTGAAGTCTAGTGTAAAGTTTCCACCATCAGTGATGGTTTGGGGTGCCATGTCATCTGCTGGTGTCGGTCCACTCTGTTTCCTGAGATCCAGGGTCAACAGGACTTGGCGCCTGCACACAGCGCAAAATCTACCCGTGCCTGGTTTACGGACCATGGTATTTCTGTTCTAAATTGGCCCGCCATCTCCCCTGACCTTAGCCCCATAGAAATTCTGTGGGGTATTGTGAAAAGGAAGATGCAGAATGCCAGACCCAAAAATGCAGAAGAGTTGAAGGCCACTATCAGAGCAACCTGTGCTCTCATAACACCTGAGCAGTGCCAGAAACTCATCGACTCCATGCCACGCCGCATTAACGCAGTAATTGAGGCAAAAGGAGCTCCAACCAAGTATTGAGTATTGTACATGCTCATATTTTTCATTTTCATACTTTTCAGTTGGCCAACATTTCTAAAAATCCCTTTTTTGTATTAGCCTTAAGTAATATTCTAATTTTGTGACACACGGAATTTTGGATTTTCATTTGTTGCCACCTCAAATCATCAAAATTAAATGAAATAAACATTTGAATGCATCAGTCTGTGTGCAATGAATAAATATAATGTACAAGCTACACCTTTTGAATGCAATTACTGAAATAAATCAAGTTTTTCAAAATATTCAAATTTACTGGCTTTTACCTGTAATATCTACGGCTTTTCACACACACACAAGTGAATGCAAGTCATACTTGGTCAATAGCCATACAGGTTACACTGAGGGTGGTGATATAAACAACTTTAACACTGTTACAAATATGCGCCACACTGTGAACCCACACCAAACAAGAATGACAAAAACATTTCGGGAGAACATCCGCATTGTAACACAACACAAACACAACAGATAAATACCCAGAACCCTTGCAGCACTAACTCTTCCAGGACGCTACAATATACACCCCCCGCTACCCCCTACCCCCCCACCTCAACCTCCTCATGCTCTCTCAGGGAGAGCATGTCCCAAATTCCAAGCTGCTGTTTTAAGGCATGTTAAAAAAAATAATGCACTTTGTGACTTCAATTATAAATATGGTAGTGCCATGTTAGCATGTTTTTTCCATAACTTGAGTTGATTTAATTTGGAAAACCTTGTTACATTGTTTAATGCATCCAGCGGGGCATCACAACAAAATTAGGCATAATAATGTGTTAATTCCATGACTGTATATATCGGTATCGGTTGATATCGGAATCGGTAATTAAGAGTTGGACAATATCGGAATATCGGATATCGGCAAAAAAGCCATTATCGGACATCTCTAATACTAACACACACACGAAAACACTTCAACAGACATCACACATGGGACGGTTTAGTAGGTATAATTTGCTTTAGTTTTATTGTAAAACTTGTGATGAATGAAGAATGCTTTCTAAAAAAAAAAAAAAACACTATGGACGGTTACACTTCCAGTTCAAGGCAGGAAACAGGACGTACATTTTCAACCCGCAGCACCTGCAGTGAGCGAACTTGTCCAAAAGACAGCGCCATAGCACAAACACTAACACACCTTTTCAGTGTCTCTGTCGGTGTTGAAAACTTCCGTATTTTCCGGACCATAGGGTGCACCGGATTATGCCGATGAAAACACTTCCTTGTGGTCGACATCAGTGATTTTCAACCTTTTTTGAGCCAAGGCACATTTTTTGTGTTGACAAAATCCGGAGGCACACCACCAGCAGAAATCATTAAACAACGAAACTCTGTTGACAGAAAAAAGTCGTTGTCGCAATTGTTGGATATGACTTTAAACCATAACCAAGCATGCATCACTATAGCTCTTGTCTCAAAGTAGGTGTACTGTCACCACCTGTCACATCACCCCCTGACTTATTTGGAGTTTTTTGCTGTTTTCCTGTGTGTAGTGTTTTAGTTCTTGTCTTGCGCTCCAATTTTGGGGGCTTTTTCTCTTTTTTTGGTATTTTCCTGTAGCAGTTTCATGTCTTCCTTTGAGCAATATTTCCCGCATCTACTTTGTTTTAGCAATCAAGGATATTTCAGTTGTTTTTATCCTTCTTTGCGGGGACATTGTTGATTGTCATGTCATGTTCGGATGTACATTGTGGACGCCGTCTTTGCTCCACAGTAAGTCTTTGCTGTCGTCCAGCATTCTGTTTTTGTCTACTTTGTAGCCAGTTCAGTTTTAGTCTCGTTCTGCATAGCCTTCCCTAAGCTTCAATGCCCTTTTTAGGGGCATTCACCTTTTGTTTATTTTTGGTTTAAGCATTAGCAACCTTTTTACCTGCACATTGCCTCCCGCTGTTTTCGACATCTAAAAAGCAATTAGCTACCTGCTGCCACCCACTGATATGAAAGAGTATTACAGGGTTACTCTGCCAAGCTCTAGACAGCACCGACACTCAACAACAACACATCATTTGCAGACTATAATTACTGGTTTGCAAAAAATATTTTTTTACCCCAAATAGGTGACATTAGATAATCTCCCACGGCACACCAGACTGTATCTCACGGCACACTAGTGTGCCGCGGCACAGTGGTTGAAAAACATTGCCGTAGTAAATAAGCTTCTTATTTTTCTCTATCTTCTTGTTATAGGACATTCATCCTCCACTGTTGCCATTTCTGATATAAAGTAGTGTAAAGTTCTTACTTATATCTGTCAGTAGACTCGCCATGAAAGCGCTAAAACATACCAGTGTAGTGAGTTTACATTACTCACCCAAGGAACATGGACTACAAAGGTGGACGCGCACAATTTTTCAGGATTTATGCAGATCCCAAATACAGATCAGCAGGTACCAGAAGGTAAGAAAAGTTGCTTTTGCATAATATTGCGAAACAAAACGCCAGATAATATGTTTTACCTTATACACACACCATAATAACTCGTATGTTGAAGCACAGTACAATCCATCAAGCGGTGCGGCTTCATAGCTTCCCAAAGTGGAACTAAAACATTTTGATAGATTTTTGAGCGCCGTGTGTAATGTTCTATATTTTCAATGGAACATATCAAATTTTGGTGTGGTTTACTTGAGTCATATTGCAGTCGACACGTATCTCTTATGTGTGACTGCCATCATATTGCATTCTACACATGTCTCTTATGTGCGACTGCCATCTACTGGTCACACTTATCATTTCACCATGTACCAAATAAAATAGCTTCAAGGTCGGTAAGCACAACCAAAATTATTCCGTACATTAGGCGTACCTGGTTATAAGGCGCACCGTCGAATTTAGAGAAAATGAAAGGATTTTAAGTGTGCCTTATAGTCCGAAAAATACGGTATTTGTTGAAAACAAAACATTATGAAAAATCCATAAATTAGCTGCACCGTTTTACAAGCTGTACGGTTGAAAGGGTTAAAAAAAAAAGTAGCGGCTCATAGTCCTTTGACAGCACTAATTTCTTTGACTTTTACTATATTTAATTTTGGAGGTATGCTAAAAAGTCCCCTGCCCCCTTGCTCTCTTGGCCCATATATTAACACTCATCCATTACACACTTGAGAAATGGCTAAATTAGTTTTTAACAAGTTGCAATTTGACACAGCTATGCAAACATGCAGGCACACGTGCACGCACTCACACACACACACACACACACACACACACACACACACACACACACACACACACACACATAAAAAAACCACCACACACACACAAGACTGCAGTTGTGAGAGGAAGTAGCGGCGTGCACAAGGGTGTGGCGTGAGCATTACAGCGAGTGTTAAGCATCATAGTTCCGGTGAATGGCGGCTTTGTTCACATGACAGCAGTGAGGCATGAGCCCTGTCAGGCCATTAAGCTCGGAGGGCCTGTCAGTGTGTGTGTGTGTGTGTGTGTGTGTGTGTGTGTGTGTGTGTGTGTGTGTGTGTGTGTGTGTGTGTGTGTGTGAGCGCTCGTACTAATTGTGACTAATAACTTGCCCCACCTCTGGTACAAGGTCAGACGTCCACCGTGCAGCAACTATACTATTTGCTTTTGTGTGTTGTGTCTGTGTGTGTGTATACATATGTGTGTGTGTGTGTGTGTGTGTGTGTGTATATGTCTGACTCACTAATGCAGTGTTTTTCAACCTTTTTTGAGGCAAGGCACATTTTTTTCATTAAAAAAAAATCCAGAGGCACACCACCAGCAGAAACTGTTAAAAAATGAAACTCCACCAGGTCGTCGTGCCTTATTTTGAGTTTGTTGGTGTTTTCCTGTGTGTAGTGCTTCAGTTCTTGTCTTGGGCTGTTATTTTGGTGGCCCTTCCTGTTTTGTTGGTGTTTTCCTGTAGCAGTTTCATGTCTTCCTTTGAGCGCTATTCCCAAGCAAGACTATTTAAGTTGTTGCTATCTTCCTTTGTGTGGACATTGTTGATTGTCATGTCATGTACGGATGTACTTTGTGGACGCCGTAAGTTTTTGCTGTCGTCCAGCATTCTGCTTCTGTTAACTTTGTAGCCAGTTCAGTTTTATTTTCGTTTTGCATAGCCATTGCCTTTTCCTTTCCCTTTTGTTTATTTTTGGTTTAAGCATTACATACCTTTTTTTTTACCTGCACACTGCCTCCCGCTGTGGTCTGCATATTGGGATCACAACAAATCATCCTCGTCTCAGCCGACACATTCTGACTTTTACAAAGCAATTAACTACCTGCTGCCACCTACTGACATGGAGTATTACGTGGTTACCCTGCCGAGTTTTACACAGCACATACACTAAGCAACCTTACATTATGTGCAAATTATAATGATTGATTTGCAAAAAAAATGTTTTGGACCAATTACCGTATTTCCTTGAATTGCCGCCGGGGATATAGTATGCGCCTGCCTAGAATTACCGCCGGGTCAAACTCGTTTTTCAAAATAATTAGCGCATGCTTAGCATTACCGCTGGGTCCGAATTATTGCCGGGTCAAACTCGTTTCGCAAAATATTATTTTTATTAGCACATGTCTAGAATTACCGCCGGGTCAAACTCGTTTCGCAAAATAATTAGCATATGCCTAGAATTTCCGCCGGGTCAAACTCGTCACGTCACGAGTGACACTTCACCTGTCATCATTTTTAAAATGGAGGAGGCTGATTTCAATAATCTAAAATCGCATAAAGGGAAGAAGATAAAGAGCTATTCAGTAGGATTTAAGGTCCAAGCTATTGAATATGCTAAAAAGAACAGTAAGCAGCTATGTTTTATTAATATAACGTAGCTGCGTGTGTCAAATATGAGTCATTAAATGACTCCCGCCTCCTGGTGGTAGAGGGCGCTAGTGATCCTTCTTGCGACTACTCGGTTGCAGAAGAAGTGACAACAAGCAGCAACAGCTAGCAGCGATCGTTTATTTTTTCCTCTCGCTTGCACTTTTAACATGGAGGATTACATATCTAAAATAAAACAGTTTTCTAAACTGGACTTTCAATCGAAGCAGGAGGTAATAATTAAAGGAAGATCTCCATCGAGACAGAGAGACTTTTAAAACTGAAGAAAGATAAGGAAGACTTCTATAAACAAGTTATCGATGCTTTTGTTCAGAAGGAGCTGCGCATGGACTTCATTTATAAGTAAAGGTAAGACCATAATAACGTTTTTTTTTTATTAAATGTGCTTTTCATGATGGTATCCTTACATCACACTCAAATTTATAAGCACAGGCCTAAATTTACCGCATGCCTTTGGTAAGCGCCGGAGTGAGAAGAGGTTTTAAAGGCCTACTGAAACCCACTACTACCGACCACGCAGTCTGATAGTTTATATATCAATGATGAAATCGTAACATTGCAACACATGCCAATATGGCCGGGTTAGCTTACTAAAGTGCAATTTTAAATTTTGTGCGAAATATCCTGCTGAAAACGTCTCGGTATGATGACGCCGGCACATGACGTCACGGATTGTAGAGGACATTTTGGGACAGCATGGTGGCCAGCTATTAAGTCGTCTGTTTTCATCGCAAAATTCCTCAGTATTCTGGACATCTGTGTTGGTGAATCTTTTGCAATTTGTTCAATGAACAATGGAGACAGCAAAGAAGAAAGCTGTAGGTGGGAAGCGGTGTATATTGCGGGCGGCTGCAGCAACACAAACACAGCCGGTGTTTCATTGTTTACATTCCCGGAAGATGACAGTCAAGCTTTACCATTGGCCTGTGGAGAACTGGGACAACAGAGACTCTTACCAGGAGGACTTTGAGTTGGATGCGCAGACGCGGTACCGTGAGTACGCATGCAGCTGCGGCTTCCAAACATTTGATCGCTTGCCCGTACGTGCGTGCCGCTATGTGCATGTCACGTACGTAACATTGGGGACTTTGGAGAAATATATGTGCTGTATGAACTTTGGGGAGGTGAACGGTACTTTGGGCTGTGGGATTGAGTGTGTTGTGCAGGTGTTTGAGTTGTATTGGCTGGTTATATGGACGGGAGGGGGGAGGTGTTTGTTATGCGGGATTAATTTGTGGCATATTAAATATAAGCCTGATTGTGTTGTGGCTAATAGAGTATATATATGTCTTGTGTTTATTTACTGTTTTAGTCATTCCCAGCTGAATATCAGGTCCCACCCGCCTCTCACAGCATCTTCCCTATCTGAATCGCTCCCACTGCCCTCTAGTCCTTCATCACTTTCCTCATCCATGAATCTTTCATCCTCGCTCAAATTAATGGGGAAATCGGTCCGAATCGCTCTCGCTGCTGGTGGCCATGATTGTAAACAATGTGCAGCTGTGAGGTGCTCCACAACCTGTGACGTCACGCTACTCGTCTGCTACTTCCTGTAGAGGCAAGGCTTTTTTATCAGCGACCAGAAGTTGCAAACTTTATCGTCGATGTTCTCTACTAAATCTTTTCAGCAAAAAAATGGCAATATCGCGAAATGATCAAGTATGACACATAGAATGGACCTGCTATCCCCGTTTAAATAAGAAAATCGCATTTCAGTAGGCCTTTAGAATAATTAGCGCATGCTTACATTTACCGCATGCCTTTGGTAAGCACCGGAGTGAGAAGAGGTTTAAAATTAATTACCGCCCCGGCGCTAATTCAAGGAAATACGGTAGGTAAAGTTGCATAATTTCCCACGGCACACCAGACAATATCTCCCGGCACAGTGGTTGAAAAACACTGCACTAAGGATAGTGAATTAACGACAGTCCAGGGACCACCTTATGTTTCTAAAACATCACCTCAGGTTGTTCACAATGTTTGTGCGTTTGTTGTCATACAAGGACAAGCGTCTGCATACGTCGCCGCACACATGCTGAGTGCCAGGCGAGACACACGCACACACAGCGCGGCAAACAGTGGGTCCTTTCACACGCTGGCATTCTACGCTCAGGCTATGTTGATCCATTAACCATGTTAGGGTTTTTTTCAACACTGCCTCAGTCACAAGAGACGGTCACAAGACGGAGATGTTGGCCTCACACCTCTGAGGATGACTGGCGGACACATGAAGACACAGTGACACAAGAACCGCCATCCCTAGCTAGATTGCCCTTCAAATATTGCGATTTCCACAAAAACTCAG
This sequence comes from Nerophis lumbriciformis, assembly GCF_033978685.3. Lineage (NCBI taxonomy): Eukaryota > Metazoa > Chordata > Actinopteri > Syngnathiformes > Syngnathidae > Nerophis > Nerophis lumbriciformis. The sequence continues at coordinate 34,947,824 of NC_084559.2, read as the reverse complement.
ATAAAATATGGTCTTATTTAAAACCATACTCGACATATTTTAGCCTAAATTTGGTCTTTTTTTTATACAAAACCCAAAACCAGTGAAGTTGGCACGTTGTGTAAATCGTAAATAAAAACAGAATTCAATGATTTGCAAATCCTTTTCAACCTATATTCAATTGAATAGACTGCAAAGACAAAATTCTTGACGTTCGAACTGGAAAACGTTGTTATTTTTTGCAAATATTAGCTCATTTGGAATTTGATGCCCGCAACATGTCTCAAAAAAGCTGGCACAAGTGGTGAAAAAGACTGAGAAAGTTGAGGAATGCTCGTCAAAAGCTTATGGATGGGGCGAGGGTCACCACTTTGTGAACAAATGCGTGAGCAAAGTGTCCAACAGTTTAAGAACAACATTTCTCAACGAGCTATTGCAAGGAATTTAGGGATTTCACCATCTACGGTCCGTAATATCATCAATATCACTGGCACTCATAGAGGGGTGAAATGAGTGTAAAGGTACCTAAATTCCTTGCAACAGCTTGTTGAGAAAAAAAAATGGAATAGGATTTCACAGTTTTTTACTGAATGGGACACCTAAAATGTACATGAAAATAAAGAAAATGTGATTTCCAATATCAACTATGAACAATAAAACACTGAATATTAACAACATATGAACATCGTAAAGTGTAATAAACACCTACATTATGCTATATTATCACGTAAAAATCTGCTTGCGCATCTGTTTCTGACACGTGCGTTTCGGGCTGGCTCCTCTGTAAACAAACCCCGCCCACTCTGGTTTGTTCCTCGTCTGAGCTGCTGTGACATACATTACCGTAATAACTCGTATAATGTTAAAAAGCGCAGATTTTAACCATTGAAATACTTTCTATAGTTCAAGACTTACGGTCATTTAAAAACAGCACTGCACATCATAATGGCGGCTACAGTTTTGATGTTAAAGGTCTAAAAAAATTATGCAGAACATCTGGCGGGCCGGATGGAAAATCATAACAGGCCGCAGGTCGTATTTTGCCCAAGTCTGATGTATAGTCATTCATGTGGACGCTCTTTCCTCTTGCCGTGAGTTTTGCTGTGTTCCAGCATTCCGTTTTGTTATTTTGCAACCTGTCAGTTTTAGTTTCGTTTTTGTATAGCCTTCCTTATTCTTCGGTGTCCTACGAAACAGTACCCGTCTTTTGCTTGTCATTACATTAAATAGTTATTTACCTGCACCTTGCCTCCTCGGTCTTCTGGGAACACGCCAGTAATCGCCGTCATGCGACCCGAGCGTCACATTTTTATTAGTTACAGTTATTAAACGGTTAATCAAAGCAACAGAAAATAAATTAAAGCTTTGGATTTAACTGTTGCAGTTCTAATGCCAAATGAGTTAAAAACACCACCAAGTGGGCCCAAAATCATCAGTTTTATATGATACAGGGAATGGAAAGGAGATATTGTCTTGCTCCTATAATAAAGCCAGTAACAAAAAAACTAAATACTGTGTAACATTGTTTTGTGTTTGTATATTATCATACTGCACACTAGGGGTGTGGGAAAAAATCGATTTGAATTCGAATCGCGATTCTCACGTTGTGCGATTCAGAATCGATTCTCATTTTTAAAAAAATCGATGTTTTATTTATATATTTTTTATTTTTTTATTTTTTATTTGTTTTAATTAATCAATCCAACAAAACAATACACAGCAATACCATAACAATGCAATCCAATTCCAAAACCAAACCCGACCCAGCAACACTCAGAAATGCAAGAGCAATTGAGAGGAGACACAAACACGACACAGAACAAACCAAAAGTACTGAAACAAAAATTTATATTATCAACAACAGTATCAATATTAGTTACAATTTCAACATAGCAGTGATTAAAAATCCCTCATTGATATTATCATTAGACATTTATAAGAAAAATAAAAAATGAACAATAGTGTCACAGTGGCTTGCACTTGCATCGCATCTCATAAGCTTGACAACACACTGTGTCCAATATTTTCACAAAGATAAAATAAGTCATATTTTTGGTTCATTTAATAGTTAAAACAAATGTACATTATTGCAATCAGTTGATAAAACATTGTCCTTTACAATTATAAAAGCTTTTTACAAAAATCTACGACTCTGCTTGCATGTCAGCAGACTGGGGTAGATCCTGCGGAAATCCTATGTATTGAATGAATAGAGAATCGTTTTGAATCTAGAAAAAAATCGTTTTTGAATCGAGAATCGTGTTGAATTGAAAAAAAAAAAAATCAATTTTGAATCGAATCGTGACCCCAAGAATCGATATTGAATCGAATCGTGGGACACCCAAAGATTCACAGCCCTACTGCACACAGTACAAGGATGTAACCATGTGAAAATTTCATATCACGGTCAATGTCACCAAAATGATCACGGTATTGTTGCAAGCGCTCCAAAAATACTCATACACACTTAAAACCAAGTTTTATTAAAAATAAAATAAAAATACAATAAATAAATAGCCACACAATATGCTTTTGTGGCAGACGAATTTAGTTAAATAGTAAAATTGTTGCGGCTATTTAATAGCCATATTATTTTTATTTGAGTGATGAAATATGTTTATCTTATTTTGTTTTAACTTGAAAACGTTTTGGTCATTTTTCATGATGAAGAAAATGTGTGTTGGGTGCGTCACGTCTGATTTATGTGACGTCACATAAATTCACTTCCTGTTGTCATATTGTTTTGAGTATCGCTCGATCCCTCTGCTTCGAGAGCACAGCCTTTAGATTTAATGTGCACAGTTGAAGTGATGTGTTTATACAAGTTTAGATCAGGGAATGCTTTTTTTCAATGGAGAAAGACGTTAACTGCTCTTGTTTTCATGTTAGCATTAAAGCTAGCAAGCGCTATCCAGCTTTTCCAGCAAATAGGCAGTGTCTGTGAGATTATCAGTCTTGTCAATCACAGTTTTACGATAATTTTAATTTTAATACTTACTCTGGGAACTTTTATTGCGGTTTATTATTATACAGTACTATTACATCCTTAAGACAGTATAACCTCAAAGTTAACAATCTCTATCATAAATCCTTTATTAACTTTGCAGGTGATGTCTTGTGTAAGATTCAACTCGCCATACAAAACAATAAAACAATACAATTGTAAACTTGCTGTAAGATGATATACAGTACAGGCCAAAGGTTTGGACACACCTTCTTATTTCAATGTGTTTTCTTTATTTTCATGACTATTTACATTGTAGATTGTTACTGAAGGCATCAAAACTATGACACCTGTGAAGTGAAAACCATTTCAGGTGACTACCTCTTGAAGCTCATCGAGAGAATGCCAAGAGTGTGCAAAACAGTAATCAGAGAAAAGGGTGGCTATTTTGAAGAAACTAGAATATAAAACATGTTTTCAGTTATTTCACCTTTTTTGTTAAGTACATAACTCCACATGCGTTCATTCAAAGTTTTGATGCCTTCAGTGACAATCTACAATGTAAATAGTCATTAAAATAAAGAAAACCCATTTAATGAGATGGTGTGTCCAAAGTTTCGGCATGTACTGTACACCACCAAAAGAAAATAACGAGGGATGTCCGATAATGGCTTTTTGCCGATATCCGATATTCCGATATTGTCCAACTCTTTAATTACCGATACCGATATCAACCGATACCGATATCAACCGATATATACAGTCGTGGAATTAACACATTATTATGCCTAATTTGGACAACCAGGTATGGTGAAGATAGGGTACCGGTACTTTAAAAAAAAAAAATTATAAAATAAAATAAGATAAATAAATTAAAAACATTTTATTGAATAAAAAAGAAAGTAAAACAATATAAAAACAGTTACATTGAAACTAGTAATTAATGAAAATTTGTAAAATTAACTGTTAAAGGTTGGTGGTATTAGTGGACCAGCAGCACGCACAATCATGTGTGCTTACGGACTGTATCCCTTGCAGACTGTATTGATATATATTGACATATAATGTAGGAACCAGATTATTAATAACAGAAAGAAACAACCCTTTTGTGTGAATGAGTGTGAATGAGTGTAAATGGGGGAGGAAGGTTTTTTGGGTTGGTGCACTAATTGTAAGTGTATCTTGTGTTTTTTATGTTGATTTAATAAAAAAATAAAAAATAAAAAAAACGATACCGATAATAAAAAAAACGATACCGATAATTTCCGATATTAAATTTTAACGCTTTTATCGGCCGGTAATGTCGGCAGGCCGATATTATCGGACATCTCTAAAAATAACTGCTGGGGTCTCTAATATGCATTTGGTCCACATGAAATTAGCACTGACAACTGTGGCTGTAGGCAACCTACTGGTGTTGTTTTAAACAACTCTGGCAGTAGCTTCATTTGAAGCATCATAATTGCTTGCCTGTACTGTAAAATGTTCCGACTCAACTGTTGGTGTAACACTCATGTGTCTTCCTTTGGTTGTTTGCAATGAACTCAGCCATTTGCGCTTTGCCGCTATTACAGTTTTTCCGTAGCTCCAAAACATTAAAGTAGAAAAAACAAAAAAAGTTGTTATATAAAATGTGTTTTCAATTAATCTCTGCATCTAATTAACTACCCGTCCATGTTGTGGTTTACAGTAAGTAAATAAACCTCTAGGCTATAATTTTGAGCATTTTATGACATCCATATTGCATACGTTCAATATCTGGATCTATGGTAATCGTCACATTTTATCAAGGTAAACAAAAACTGTTATTCTACTGTGACTGCATCACAAAAAAATACAAAGCCACAAAAGAAGCAACGGAATCATTATTTAGGTAGTCATATTCTCATAAGACAGGCTTGTGTGACATCATGCCAAATAGCAATTTGAGATCTACAGTAGTTTTTTGTTTGACTTTAGAAAGGTATTTACCCAAAAAATGTTGTTTGAATTACAAATTGTACGACTTGGATAGCGTGCTATCAACTCTACTAAGCAAAACAAAACTCTACTGCTTGAGTAGGGCTGGGTGATATATGGCAAACCATTTGTTTACCATCATTAGGAATGTTCCGAATAGGGATTTATTCTGCCCATTTCGATACATCATAGTCTATGCCAACATAAACAAATTGCCTCCTTAGGGATAATGATAACATTTTAAAATGTAAACATAACCATTTTCAAATCATACGTACCGTGTTACCAGAACTGCTACTTGCACATCTGCATCCTCTTTAACTGCTATTATGCTACTATAGCAGTAGCAAGCTGTACATTCTCTCCTCGCATTTTCACGCTTTTAGTATAATCTCTTGGGTGCTGCTTTTTTAAATAATTAAACAAATGTGTTGTGCTGTACATTAGAACCCTGATTTACAAACTTATTTGGTTCAGAGCCAGGGTTCTTAAATAGAAAAGTGTGTATGGTGAAGCAAATTTTTCCATAAGAAACAATGTAAACAGGAATAACCGGCTCCTGTCTAGAAAAATGTCCATAGTTTAGTCAAAGTTTGCACACTTTGAAGATATCAAAGCGGACATAACAAGGAGGTGATGGATCAACTTTATATGTAATAAAAAAGCCAAAACGACGATGACTAGCTGAATTGTCCTCATTTTCAACCGCCCTGCCGACACACACACACACCGTCCTTAACCCTGTGATGCACTCACAGTTTGAAATTACACAACTCCTTAACTTTAAATTAGAGATGTCCGATAATATCGGCAGGCCGATATTATCGGCTGATAAATGCGTTAAAATGTAATATCGGAAATTATCGGTATCCATCCATCCATCCATTTTCTACCGCTTATTCCCTTTGGGGTCGCGGGGGGCGCTGGAGCCTATCTCAGCTCGTTTTTTTTATTATCGGTATCGTTTTTTTTATTTTTATTTTTTTATTATTAAATCAACATAAAAACACAAGATACACACTTCTTTCTGTTATTAATATTCTGGTTCCTACATTATATATATCAATATATATCAATACAGTTACAGTCTGCAAGGGATACAGACCGTAAGCACACATGATTGTGCGTGCTGCTGGTCCACTAATAGTACTAACCTTTAACAGTTAATTTTACTAATTTTCATTAATTACTAGTTTCTATGTAACTGTTTTTATATTGTTTTACTTTTTTTTTTTTTCAAGAAAATGTTTTTAATTTATTTATCTTATTTTATAAAAATTTTTAAAAAGTACCTTATCTTCACCATACCTGGTTGTCCAAATTAGGCATAATAATGTGTTAATTCCACGACTGCATATATCGGTTGATATGGGTATCAGTTGATATCGGTATCAGTAATTAAAGAGTTGGACAATATCGGAATATCGGATATCGGCAAAAAGCCATTATCGGACATCCCTACTTTAAATCAAATCATTCAGCACTCCATCCAGCTGTATAATCACTCGCCATACAGCAATAGATGATGTCTATTACCTGAACCTTTTATGTTTGCTACTTCTCTTTGTTTATAATGTCTATTTTCTGCTGGATTTACTCTCTATTTTATGCTGCAGCTGTTACATACACTGTAATATTGTACATGGTAATTATTATATATTGTATATATGATATAAACATATAATATATTATATCAGTATATATCCTATATTGCACATATATTATGTAAATATTACGTATATATGTTATATATATATATATATATATTTTTATATTTGTAACTGAGCTACTGTGTGGAACCATTTCCCTTGTGGATCATTAAAGTTTGTCAAAGTCTAAGTCTAAGTCTAAATCCATTTGACCTTATTAGTCAATCTGAGGCAGTATGGACAACGCTGTGGATATTTCCTGAATGTTTCAAACCACACATCGCTTTTCCATTGCTTTCTTTGGACTCACATTGAGATCGCAAAAATAGAAGGAGGGTGTAAAAAGCTACAAAGCACACAAACCAGCACAGCAGCTAAGTACAGCACTGCTGTGATAACTAAATGAGCACCGGAGTTCGATCAATACATGTGCTGCCGGGCACAACACAGGGTGGACGAAAAGTTTGCACACTCGTTCGCAAATCGAAAAGTTTGTCTATTGAGGTCCATACATCGAGGTTCTACTTGATTTGCTTTACATCACTTTGGCAACCCAAAACACCGCCACACAGCCGAGTCAGCTTTTTTTCCTCAACAATATCCTCATCCCCGGAGGAAGAACTCCCGAGTCCCAGCTGACATTTATTAGGCTGTCCTCAGTTGCGCCTTCGGGGCTAAGTTCGGTCATGTGGTTTACTTCTGATGTACCTTGTAACCGAAAATGGAGAGGGATAAGGTTGGCTCTGATTGGCTGTTGTCACGGACATTACCGATATGTTTGACCGAGGTAATATGCTGATCACAACGATCGATCTGATAGGTGTTTTACTCTCCTAAAAGTTTAAAAACTGTAAACAATCCACTAAAACAAGGGTGTCAAACTCATTTTAGCTCAGGGGCCGCATGGAGGAAAATCTGTGCACACCCAAGCCGGACTATTAAAATCATGGCGTTAAAACTAAAAAATAAAGACAACATCAAATTGTTTTCTTTGTCTTACTTTGGCCAAAAATAGAACAAACTCATTCTGAAAATATTACAATAAAAATATAGGAAAAAATACCGTCAGCGGTAAAGTTTAGATCCATGAAGGAAAGAAGAAAGTGAATGAATGTTTATAACTGAATACATTTACATATGCATAAAAAAGTATTTTCTTTTGTATAATCTTTTTTATGAATTAAGTAACGTTTATAACAACCTTTTTCCAAAACACAATATAGAATGTGAGATATAACATGATAATGCATATTATGCATACATTTATGGGCGAACGTTATCAACAGCTTTTCAAAAAACCTTTTTTATTCATCACGAATGTTATTTTTACCCATTGTACTACAGACATTGCTAGTCACATTGGTTATAGTTCTGACATTCATAGGTACGGCTCCAGAACCTCATCCCAAGGACTACTCGCATTGCCACGTCCAAGAACCAACGCCATGAAAGTCCCTGTACTGTATAGGGCTATTACTTTGTGGAATACCCTTCCTTTGCATATAAGAAATACCCCTAGCAAGATAGGATTGAAAAGACTTCTAAAGATTTATTTGCGTTGAGATGCTGTTTTCATTCATTGTTTTTGCCTTTGCTTGGTTCTAACTAGAGATGTACGATAATATCGGGCTGCCGATTTTATCGGGCTGCCGATTTTATCGGCCGATAAATGCTTTAAAATGTAATATCGGAAATTATCGGTATCGGTTTCAAAATTATCGGTATCGGTTTCAAAAAGTAAAATTTATGACTTTCTAAAACGCCGCTGTGTACACGGACGTAGGGAGAAATACAGAGCGCCAATAAACCTCAGGGTGGCCGTATAAACAAATGTAACACTGTTAAAAATATGCGCCACACTGTGAACCCACACCAAACAAGAATGACAAACCCATTTCGGGAGAACAGCCGCACCGTAACACAACATAAACACAACAGAACAAATACCCAGAACCCCTTGCAGCACTAACTCTTCCGGGACGCTACAATACGCCCCCCAAACTGAACCCCGCCCCCCCAAACCCCGCCCACTTCAACCTCCTCATGCTCTCTCAGGGACAGCATGTCCCAAATTCCAAGCTGCTGTTTTGAGGCATGTTAAAAAAAATAATGCACTTTGTGACTTCAATAATAAATATGGCAGTGCCATGTTGGCATTTTTTTTTTCATAACTTGAGTTGATTTATTTTGGAAAACATTGTTACATTGTTTAATGCATCCAGCAGGGCATCACAACAAAATTAGGCATAATAATGTGTTAATTCCACGACTGTATATATCGGTATCGGTTGATATCGGAATCGGTAATTAAGAGTTGGACAATATCGGAATATCGGATATCGGCAAAAAAGCCATTATCGGACATCTCTAGTTCTAACTGTATATTTTGTTGTTGTGTATCTATACAGGTATTGCATCATGATAATGTATGTATTGTTATTGTATTAAGATTATATCTTGAGTATGTTATTGTAACTTATATTTTAATGAGGACCCCAGGAAGACTAGCCTGCCGCTGATCCTAAATAAACAATTAAACAAACAATTAAACAATTTATCATTTGTTTTCAAAACGGTTACAAAAAAGAGGGACCCCAAAAATGTACCGTGGAACCCCATTTTTATGACTTGATGGGGTTCCAGGGACCCCATTTTGAAAATTCGTAGCGCCAACACTGATGGAGTATTTGTGCGTGTAAAAACAGCAGCAGCCGGCTGTGGCCTGCGGGCCGGTTCTAATACTAATGAAAGTATCATCCCGGGGGCCATAGATCCGGCCCGCGGGCCTTGACTTTGACACATACGCACTAAAACGACTTATCTTACCTTGTTTGTTGCCGTGGCGCTGGAGCCCGTGACGACTGGAACGTTGGTGACCTGAACCGACAGATAGGTATTATCGATGAGAGGCCACGCCCCCTCCACTTTGCAAGTCTGGAAGCTGTCCTTGAACGTCCTTAGGTGGGGGTCCCCGAACAGGCCGCAGAACAGGAATCCGGCCCGGGAGATATTGTGGCCGTGCGAGTGCGCGTGGGCGTGTGTGTGCGCGTGCTGGGTGCGGCTGTAGTAGTTGCACGGCTCATGGTGGACCTCTGGGTGCGTCGAGGACGTGGGGCCGTCTCTGGAGCAGTTCCTCTGGCTCATTAGGTCTGAGATGCCCAGCACGGCCGAGTGGAAGACCAGATTGCCCCTGCAGGACTTGGCTGTCCTCTGCGTGCAGGCCGAGTACGCACGCAAGGCTTTGCAAAATTCAACATGGAAGTCATCCACGGCGGGCGTGAGGTGAGAGGTCAGGGAGACAAAGTCGGTGGTGCACTTTTGGATGCGACACTGAGGAGTGATCACCTGACACTGACCTGGAGGACACAGAGGAAAGAGGAACAATTAAACACAAGTGCTAAAAAATCATCACCTGGGTCCGACAACAATGGCAGCCTGGCTTCAAGCAGAAACGGAAAGTTGATGAATACGACTAAGAGGACTGTTTGAAGTAGGCTTTGATGTGAAACACACAAAATTACTGGCCGGCTGCAATCCAATAAAACAAGAAAAAGATCCGCCCGCCGGCTGGTTAGAACACTTGGATCAATCAGCCCAGCCGCTCCGTGAACGTAATAAACCAAAGAGCAGAGAGCGGCGGAAGAAAAGATAAAGAATTATTAGGCCTACTTAAGACTGTAGGAGATAAGACTGCATTTATAATCAGAAGGCATACAATGCTACCACTAATCTTTGCCTATGTGACAGACATGGGTTTATGTACAGAAAGCATTATTATACGTGATTTCTGGAGCCATTTTTTAAAAGAGAATAGGGTTGTATCGATACCAACATTTTGGTACCGGTACCAAAATGTATTTCAATACTTTTCTAAATAGAGGAGACCACAAAAAATGGCATTATTGGCTTTATTTTAACAAATAATCTTAGGGTACATTAAACATCTTTTTTTATTGCAATTTTGTCCTTAAATAAAATAGTGAACATACTAGACAACTTTTCTTTTAGTAGTAAGTAACCGAACAAAGGCTCCTAATTAGTCGGCTGACATATGCAGTAACATATTGTGTCATTTATCATTCTATTATTTTGTTAAAATTATTAAGGACAAGCTGTAAAAATTGATTATTATTCTACTTGTTCATTTACTGTTAATATCTGCTTACTTTCTCTTTTAACATGTTCTGTCTACACTTCTGTTAAAATGTAATAATCACTTATTCTTCTTTTGTGTGGACGCTTTACGTTAGTTTTGGATGATGCCAAACATTTGGGTATCGATCCGATACCAAGTAGTTACAGGATCATACATTGGTCATAATGTAAGTTCTCATGTGTCCAGGGACATATTACCTGAGTTTATGAACATAATATGAATTAAAAAAAAAAAAAAAAAAGATTTTGTGGCGATACATTTTTTTGATGTAATCATAGTAGTATCGACTAGATACACTCTTGTACTTGGTATCATTACAGTGAATGTCAGGTGTACATCCACCCATGGCATTTGTTTACATTCAGGGGTGCTAGCTTGCTGTTAGTGATGAGCTATTGTACACTCCTATGGTGTGTAGTGAAGCCTGTTTAGCTATTCCTCGTCCTGCAGTGATAAGAAAACGTACTTTATTTGTTGCCATGGAGGCGAGGATTAGTGATTTAGAAGTAGCTAAAACACTGCCGTCTGCGGATGGACGTTCGCCGCTAACTAGCCAGCCATGTTTTAAAGCATCTCTTCCTGAGGGCGTTTCAGTGTAATAACTTCACCTTTATCGTTAGTTTTTAGGCAAAAATGCGTCCGTTCTCCCTTTTCTGTCTACACACTGTGTCTGCTTGTAAGTACTCTGTGATTGTGCGCTGCCAAACATGCTCCTCTGCTTGTAAACCTAGCAATGTCACGACATGACATCATGCCCGGGAACCGGTACTTTACAGAGTATAGTACCGTTTTTGATTCATTAGTACCGCAATACTATACTAGTACCGGTATACCGTACAACCCTAAAAGAGAATAAAATAAAGATTAGGAAATGTGTTAACCCTTACACCTGGGTTATTTAACTGGTGGCCCGGGTGCCAAATCCAATACTGGAATGACACCATACTGTTCCCCGAGTTAATTTTTTGTCATTTTTGCGGAAAATTCCCAAAACACTGTTGTATGGAGGAACTTGGATCTCTGTAAACACATTGGCAGATCCTTGCATTGACATTTTAACCTTGATAACAAGCATAAAACACCGGGGTCCGAACTTGTGATTTAAATAAATGAGGCGTTCCTCAAGGCACCACTTTAGGGTCTCTCCTTTTTGGCAAAACATTTTTTGCAATGTGATTTATGTAACTAAGGTGTTGTTGTAGCTTGTTTACTTCAGATGCAGTCAGTGGTCATTTGTTTAACTTCTTTAGTTATAGTGGTGGTGTTCCTCAAGGTTCAGTTTTAGGCTCTCTCTTTTTCATCATTTGGGCTTTTCAACTGGTGGCCCACGAGTTCACTTAAAAAAAATTGTGAGGGACGGACATTTCTGCAGCAGATTTTTAAAATCACCCGAGTAATTTTATAGAGATGATCTTTGACTAGCTTTTTGCAGAAGGTCCTTAAAAACAGCAGAGCGCTCCTGTAACTCTGACAAAATTAATAGCCCAAAATCAAATGTCTACTGTAGAGGACGCTAGTTCTCCCAAATATACAAAATAAGACTAATAGTGACAGAATATCTTTCTGGAAATGTGTCCCCAAAACAATTGAATATCCCTGCCTTATTTAGTTGTGTTACTCCAAATGTAACGTATTTTTTCCTAGGAAGTTTTTTTTATATTGAATTTTATGTGACGATCTGTCACTTCACTTCGGTTTGCATTTCCTTGTTTTGTGTTTATTTACTGCCAGCGCTCCTATTTGATTTCCATTTCCTGCATGTCTCCTCTGAGCGCTCGTTTTCCTCACACTTGTCCCTGATTGGCAGCCCGGTGCACCTGCCAATTAGGCTGCTATGTATGCCTGTCTCGCCTGTTCCTCAGGGCTCTAGGATTATGTCAGGAACTTGCATGGCTGCAGTAGTTATGATCCCAAGATGCAGGAACCAGGAGATCGAGGTGCAGGTAAGACTCTTACCTGCATATCGATCTCCTGGTTCCTGCATCTTCGAGCCCTGAGGAACAGGCGAGGCAGGCATATATAGCAGCCTAATTGGCAACTGCAACCACGTATGCAGGGCTGCCAATCGGGGACAGGTGAGGAAAACGAGCGCTCAGATGAGACATGCAGGAAAAGGAAATCAAATAGGAGCGCTGGCAGGAAATGAACACAAAACAAGGAAAACGAAGTGAAGTGACAGATCGTCACATTTTTGTTTCAAATTCTTTCATGTATTGATGATACTCTGGGAAACAATTTTAGCCCGTTTAAGTACCAACAGGAATAAAAAGTCCTCATGGAGTTAAGAGTGTATATTAAAAAAAAGAGTCATATTTTCTCATATTTTTCTCCAAAATGAAACCGTGAATTTTGAAAATGTATGAATGAATGATTGTACAGTATTGTGTAATGATTGTGCAGTGGAAATGTTTAGTTATAATAGTAGTCAATGGGGACTTTTTTTCCCCATGATACTGCTGTTATGTTTGGAATCGGACTCAGCTAAAAATAAAACAATGGATCAAAATTACTTTTATTACTAATCTTATATTTATTCAGGCCTGCTTTTACCCCTGTACCCCAACCCTTTAACATTTAAGATATTTAAGATTCATGCAAATTTTTCGAAAAAAGAATAAACTGACAATTCGGTCAAATGGTTAAAATACAAGGTTAAAATATATATTTTTGAAAACATGACGTGAGCAGGTTGATTAAGAGATGTAAACAAAAAAGAGTGTATTTTTCTTTTTTTTCTCACACTTTTAACTCCCTATGGACTTTTTCATTCTTTGTTCACTCTTAATGCGTATCTGTACTCGCTAAATAAAGCAACTAGGGATGGGCGATATGTCTTAAAATCTATATTGCTGTATATATTGGAGCCTCTTGACATAACGAACTATATCACAATATAATATTTGGTATAAAAATGATAATAGAACCATTTCACAACTGCTTACAAAGGCTTTTAAATTGGTTGATGACATATGCGGCAACATATTGCATCATTTTCTCAACACTATTATTAACCTACTTGTTAATGTACTCCTAATATCTGGTTACTTTCTGTAGTAACACAGATCCATATACAATTCTGTTAAAAAGTAATAATCACTTATTCTTTTGTTGTTTTGATACTTTACATTAATTTTGGGCGATACTAAAAAATTGGTTATAGATCCAGTACACAGTCGTTACAGGGGCAGTATTGGTCAATACAATGTTGATAATTTAATTGTTCAGGATCATAAATAATTAGATTTTTGATCACAATAGTAATTCGACAATGCCAATTATTATTCAAACGATTTCCTTATTCCCTTTATTACATAAAAAATATATAATAAAGAGTGCAAAATAACTGAACGAATTTCCCGAGTACTGTATGTAAACAATAACACAAATGACAAAAAAATATTTTGTAATAGTAAAAAAATTTTTATTAATCACTATAGTATAAACCATATACTGATAATATACTTGGTATCGTTACTGTCGATATTTGTATCGATCCACCCGCCACTGTTTACATTCAAAAGCTCTAGTTCAGCGGTTAGCTATGCTTTTTAATTCCCTGCTACAGTGTGTAGTGTAGCACGTTTAGCTATTCCTTGTCCTCTAGGCCCACAGAGATCATGATAGCTGTTGTAAGAAACATTTAATTTGTTGCCATTGAGATGAGAATTAGTAATTTAGAAGCTGCATTGTGGAAGAACTTTAGGGACGCATACCGACGCCTATTGCAGGAAGGAGGATCCTACGGTAGGTTGGAAGCGCAAGACATGATAGACAGGAACATCGATTTAACAATAATCTTTTTCTAACACTACATAATTAATTAGTCAGATAACGATTTTATATCAATTAATGGTGTATCTCTATCCTTCACACTTTTTGGCACTTTCAAATATCGTATTTTTCGAACCATAGGGCACATTACAAGACGCACTGCCGATGAGCGGGTCTATTCAGGTCTAAATTCATACAAAAGACGCACTGGATTATAAGGCGCCAAAAATTAATTGTGATTTTTTTTTTTGGCCTTCATTTAAAACACTTCCTTGTGGTCTACATAACATGTAATGGTGGTTCTTTGGTGAAAATGTTGCGTGGATTATATTTTACAGACCGCTTTCATGCCGCATTCTGAGCGTCTCTTCAGGATGCGCCGTTTTGTTATAAGAATACGCTGTTGAAGCGTCTCCTTCGTCATCTTTGTTGTACCGGTAGTTTTTAACATTTCCATAGCGAGTCTACTGACAGATGTGAGTTAGAACGGTACGCTACTTTGTATTAAAAATGGCATCAGCGGAGGATGAATGCACCTCAATAAGATGATAGAGAACAAGGAGGAGCTCATTGACTATGGCGTGGACTACAATGGCGGACATGTGCACATTTTTGGTACTTATGCAGATCCCAAAAACACAACAGCAGGTACCAGTAGATAAGAAAAGCTGTTTTTGCATAACATTGCAAAACAAAACGCCAAATAATATGTCTCCTAATGGGTGCCATTTTGCGGTCCTTACACACACACACACACACCATAATAATACCTGTATGTTGAAGCACAGTACGCCTGACTATGGTAGCCGTAATGCTCCAACAATCCATCAAGAGGTGTAGCTTCGTAGCTTACCAAAGTCAGACTAAAACATTTTGACAGATTTTTGAACGCTTTGTGTAATGTTCTATATCCTCAATGAAACATCAATGTTTTGGGCTTGCTTGCTAGCGTCATTTATGGAACAGGTGTCAACTTGCAGTCCACACGTATCTTTTATGTGTGACTGCCATTTGCTCACATTTATCATTAGATCATGTACCAACTAAAATTGCTTTGGAGTCGGTAAGCACAGCCAGAATTAATCTGTACATAAGGCGCACCTGGTTATAAGGTGTACTGTCAATTTTTGAGAAAATGAAAAGATTTTCAGTGCCCCTTATAGTCCGAAATATAAGGTACACAAAAAAAGTGCCCACAGGCAAGAAAAGTGGGGTTTGTATAATATAAGCTAATATGACAAAGTATATCTACGCTTGGCACTACAGGTGAGTGACCTACACTACGATTTTACAACCCGGACATACCGTATTTTTCGGACTATAAGTCGCAGTTTTTTTCATAGTTTGGCCGGGCTCCAGTGCGTTTTATTTATGTTTTTTTCCTTCTTTATTATGCATTTTCGGCAGGTGCGACTTATACTCCGGTGCGACTTATACTCCGAAAAATACGGTACGTATGACGTCGTGTTGTGTTTCTTGTGACTTTAATAAAATTGTCGCAGCTGAAATGCATGCACCAGGAACCGTAATATGCTATTTCATTGAGTCCCTTATTCCAAGCAAATTCTGGATTGTTATTGTTCCCGTTTCTTCATTTCGGATTGTAAAGTTTTTCGTAACGTAGACCATCTGAGAAAGGAAGGCAGCGATTAGAGAGCAGACCTAATGCATCAGTCAAAGCATGCTTCTATTAGATTAGGCAAG
Source organism: Nerophis lumbriciformis (assembly GCF_033978685.3). NCBI lineage: Eukaryota > Metazoa > Chordata > Actinopteri > Syngnathiformes > Syngnathidae > Nerophis > Nerophis lumbriciformis. The sequence goes on along the minus strand of NC_084559.2, from coordinate 34,931,662 downwards.
GGCTCTGCAGCGTGTGGGCAGCTGCACACACACACGAGAAAGAATGCTGGTTGTGTGTTCTTCTGAACCCTGGATGGTGGTATGATCTCCTGATCAGGCCAAGAAAAATCAAAAATGGTTTCCGCTGAAATCCACAAATTCCTTCAACGTCCCACCATCACTTAACAATATTAGATTTAGCTAAGACAAAAACACACAAACAAGCACGTCTTTGTACACGTATTTCAATTGGGTGACAAAAAGGAGTCCGTTTCACCATTTGGGGGCGGTAGTATTCAAGAGTTTTACAAAGCAGAGTGCGGGTACGGTGTAGATACCCACCACCACTCACACCCCACTCGAGAATCTCTCCCCTGCCTGGTAAATACTGACATAGACACCAGTGTAAGTACTGAGGGCACATTGTCTTTAACCAGTGCACCATTAACCTGACTTCTTCCCTGTGCAGGCTGCGCTAAAATAGAGTTTCATATCTTATCAACATGGGTCTCAGAAAGGTAATATCATCAGGGGCAACACAACACAAACACTCTTTCACCAATGATGAAGCAACAAGGGAATCAAGGCCAACGGGAATTGCAAATACTGTACTGAGCCCCTCTATGATGAAAAGAAACGGTTCTGGTTTGGAACTTAAAGGGGAACATTATCATAATTTCAGAAGGGTTAAAACCATTAAAAATCAGTTCCCAGTGGCTTATTTTATTTTTCAACGTTTTTTTCAAAATTTTACCCATCACGCAATATCCCTAAAAAAAGCTTATACACCCGTCCATTTTTCTGTGACGTCACATAGTGATGCCAACACAAACAAACATGGCGCATAGAACAGCAAGCTATAGCGACATTAGCTCGGATTCAGACTCGGATTTCAGCGGTTTAGCGATTCAACAGATTACGCATGTATTGAAACGGATGGTTGTAGTGTGGAGGCAGGTAGCGAAAACGAAATTGAAGAAGAAACTGAAGCTATTGAGCCATATCGGTTTGAACCGTATGCAAGCGAAACCGACGAAAACGACACGACAGCCAGCGACACGGGAGAAAGCGAGGACAAATTCGGCGATCGCCTTCTAACCAACGATTGGTATGTGTTTGTTTGGCATTAAAGGAAACAAACAACTATGAACTAGGTTTACAGCATATGAAATACATTTGGCAACAACATGCACTTTGAGAGTGCAGACAGCCCAATTTTCATCAATTAATATATTCTGTAGACATACCCTCATTCGCTCTCTTTTCCTGAAAGCTAATCTGTCCAGTTTTGGAGTTGATGTCAGCAGGCCAGGGAATCTAGGGTCGATATTCTTCTCTTGATCATCTTCGGTGGCATAAGGGACAGTGTGAGCCAAGACATCCAGGGGGTTTAGCTCGCTCGTCTGCGGGAACAAACTGCCGCCATTGCTTGCCGTGCTACCGAGGTCTTTTGTCCCTGAATTGCTCACACACTCCGGCAGATTCAATGGGGGTCTGGAGGCAGATTTCTTTGACTTTATCGTTGGAAATGCATCTGCTTTGAGTGTCGCAGGATATCCACACATTCTTGCCATCTCTGTCGTAGCATAGCTTTCGTCGGTAAAGTGTGCGGAACAAACGTCCAATTTCTTGCCACTTTCGCATCTTTGGGCCACTGGTGCAACTTGAATCCGTCCCTGTTCGTGTTGTTACACCCTCCGACAACACACCGACGAGGCATGATGTCTCCAAGGTACGGAAAACAGTCGAAAAAACGGAAAATAACAGAGCTGATTTGACTCGGTGTTTGAGAAAATGGCGGATTGCTTCCCGATTCTCCGAGAGCGAATAATAGAAATGCGTTTAATTCGGCAAAATTCACCCATTTAGAGTTCGGAAATCGGTTAAAAAAATATATGGTCTTTTTTCTGCATCATCAAGGTATATATTGTCGCTTACATAGGTCTGGTGATAATGTTCCCCTTTAAAACATAGACTACGTTTACACTGCAGGCCAAAGTGGCCCAAATCGGATCTTTTTTAAATCAGATTTTTTTTTTCCAGTTGACTGTTTACACTGCAAGTAAAATGTGATCTTTATCAGGCTCCAGAATAAACGCGCACAGGCACCAATGTAAACCCCAATTAGATACAGTTTGCAACTTCTAACATGCTGTACCATATGCAAATATGTGTACTAAACAGAATCCACCTGCACTGGACTAACACATACCTAAAATAAAATAACAATCCAACAGTTTGTGGTAAGGAGAGTCAAAATGGATAATAGAACAATGAGAAAATATTATCAAATGAGAATAGATAGGATGATAATCTCCTTAAGGGATAGAGAAGTGCATGAGGGCTATTCACCACATGTGGAGTCTGGTTTGCATCAGACCCTGGGGTGAGCAGACATAATAAAACAATAGCAATATTTCGCTCTGGTGTTTGCTCCATCGCCTCCCCAAGCGGCTTCTATATCTCACAGGCAAAAAATGTGTTTTGCTGGATAGCCTCTCTGCTGTTGATTTGGTTCCCACCTGAAATAACTTGCCCCCCTCAGCGATATTTCAGCCTGCAGTCCCCACATGGCTTCTCTACAAACACACTGGGGTTAAAAGATCCATATTGTGGATCTCCCAATGCTTGGTGTAGAGGTTTCTTTTGTCTCCCAATTTGGCAGCCTCTCCAACCCCTCTCGGATCTCCAGAGATCCGGGAGAGATCTACAGGGATGATCTGGCAGCCGAAGTGCTTATTGATCACCTCGCTCTCGCGCTCTTACACTGAGCTCAGATCACACAAACAGCCAAACAATTTACAGGAACCTACAACAGCCATGCACCCTTACCAGACTAGACAGCCAGGAGTGTGGACACAAGAGTCCAACATTCCTGCCTTGCTGTTTAAACACACGCACGGCACAGACGGCTGCTAAGACCACAGCAGCCGCGACAAATAGACCTCAGGAGGAAAAAGGACAAGTTAATACAAATCAATGCTCCGTTTGGCAAATGAACGATACACATTCTTTCCAGGTGAGACAGAGGGGTGCCTAGAGGGTTCTTTTTAACGGGAAGTGGGTCTCGTTTTTCCCACTCTGTGCAGAGGAGCTTTTGTCCCGCCGGCCTTGGCTGTGGTAAACTAATTACCAGAGGTGTGACTGCTCCACAGACCCCCTGGACACGCACAATAAGACACACGAGGAACCACCTCCTGCTTTGTGTATCAAATATTTGCTCCACAGGGTGAAACAAACCAGATACAGTGTGCGCACATGTACAGTGAATCAGTAAAACCGTTCTGAAGGGAACACGTTGTCTGTGCAGAGCACGTTGTATTTTATGGTCACACACTTAAAACACCTTATTAACCTTCAGCTTCCGGTGGACACACTTCTTTTACACTCAAGTCTTTGTTTGGCCAAGGATGTGTTTCTGTTTTTTTAAAAGACGACTTATACCGAGAACGTGTCCTTAACACCGATCATAACATTTAAAATGATACTTTGTTTGTCAATGGCAATAAATCTCATTGGTGATGTCAACACAATAAACCGAGCTCTACCAGATACCGTATTTTTCGGACTATAAGGCGCTCTTAAAATTCTCTCAAAAACCCGGTGCGCCTTATGTACGGCATAATTCCGGTTGTACTTACTGACCTCGAAACAATTTTATTTGGTACATGGTGTAATGATAACTGTGACCAGTAGATGGCAGTCATACATAAGAGATATGTGTAGACTGCAATATGATGGCAGTAAACAACACCAAAACTTGAAATGCTCCATTGAGAATATAGAACATTACACACGACGCTCAATAATCTGTCAAAAATGTTTTTAGTACGACTTCGGTAAGATATAAAGCCGTACTGCTTGATGGATTGTCGGCGCATTAAACATATGAGTATTATTATGGTGCGTGTATAAGGACCGCAAAATGCCACCAATTAGCAGACATTAACTGGCATTTTGTTTCGCTATATTATGCAAAACCAAGTTTTCTTAACTTCTGGTACCTGCTGATGTGTATTTGGGATCTGCATAAGTCCTGAAAATAACCTATGTTTGATTCTAGAGCTAATGCAATTAATCACAATCAATGATCGCAATAATCTTATCTAAACTCAGATTAATCGCACAATTTATTTTCACCTTTAACATACTTATTTTACACCAGGTTTCTCTAAATTGAAAACCGCTACAACTGTTAATTTCACAGTAAAATTCTGGCGAGTGAGCAGCTCGTTTACATTTTTTTTACCGTAAAATTTACGACCTTTGTTTTTACAGTGCATTTCTGTAATTGAAAAAAAGGGTAGTACTTTTATTCTTACGGTAAAATGTTTTACAGTATAAATAAAACAGTTTTAAGCATTAAACTGTTTTGAGCAAATAAAGTTTAAAAAATCCTGTACAACATTGTGATAATATAATAGCATTTGTGTCAAAATATTAGGGTCTTTTTTCAAAGTTGATTCAAATTTTGCACGCAAATAATTTACAGTGACTATTCAACACATTTTTTGTTCGGGCCTTTTGGGGACTGTGCAACAAGGAGTGGCACTTTAGTGACTTCTACAGCACTTTTGGTGTTTTTTTGTGAACCGGAGACCAGCACAGGAGACCAGTTCTTGGCTCTATGCTGCGTGGAGAGACCGGAGGAGACACAGAAGAAGAGACGGAGCTGCGGTGCTAGCGGTGAGCATCGAGATGGGCAAGCTTTACAGAGCCTGGGCATGTATCGGACACTTTGGTGTCCCAAGACAGATTCTCGCTCATCCGCACGGATTGAACACTGAACCGGGACTAGTGGGCAGCCTATGACGGAGTCGCCTCTCTTGGTTGCTCTGTTGAGTCTGTTCCTGTGTCTGGCGTGGAGCCCTGCAGAAGCCAGCACGGTGTATATGGGTGTTGAAATTGTGTTTTTGTTTTGTTTCGTTGTTTGTCCATGAATGGTGCAATCGTATGAGTAAAATATGTATTATTCATTGCTAATTTTTTGCTTTTTTGTGGTGTTTTACTTTTGTAGCTGTATGTAGGAATAACACCGCCCAAGTGGCAGCTGGTTGGAGCCTATCTCTGCTGCACTCGAGCAGAAGGCAGCGTACACCCTGCGCATATACAGTACGTCATACGTTAGGAGCCAAGAGGAGTTTTTGTAAGCTTTTGTTTTGTAGGTTTTTAAAAGTTTTTTTTATAACAAATAATATATTGCAAGAATTCTGAATCGAATCTTTAAGACAAGATTCGTAATCTAATCCCTAATGCCAGGGATACAACTGGCAGATCAGTTACCAGAATTTAACATCAAACAACAGTGGTAAAGTTTATCTATGTAAAGTAGTTTAATGTAAAAACCACTGTACATTTTATTTATTTTATTTCATTCTGGTGACTAAGCTGACAGTTTTTTTTAATCATAAAATCTATAGATTTTTTGTCAAAGGCGAATTTGTTGCGTTTGAATTTGTGACCCCTGCTTTACGGTAAAGTTGTGACTTTTTGACACTCCATGGCAGGGGTAGGGAACCTATGGCTCTCGAGCCAGACATGGTTCTTTTGATGACTGCATCTGGCTCTCAGATAAATCTTAGCTGACATTGCTTAACACGATAAGTAATGAATAATTGCGCTGGTAGTCACAGTGTTAAAAATAACATTCAAAATATAAAACATTCTAATGCATTTTAATCCATCCATCCGTTTTCTACCGCACCTGTTCAAAAAGTCGCGTTAATGGTAAGAAGTATTTTATTTATTATTGCTGAGCTTCAGAATAACAATGTTATTAAAAAGAATGAGAGACTTATTGTCATGGTCCGGGCGCATGCCAATGTGCATTCATCTATGAGCCCCGCGGAGCGCACCTCGGGACATGCCCACGGCCGCTCATCTCCTGCACGCATCACTCCGGCGGCAGCAAGCAGCTGCAATCGATCTGCACTCAGCACACCTGTGATTGATGAGCTTCCTGGGCTTCTTAAGCCAGTGCAGACCTGCGTTCCATGCCAGAACATAACCATCTGTTCATGTACCGTAAGCGATCATCCAGCTCTATACAACCTTGCTCTCTTTCTGTGTTTTCTTCCCCGTGTTTTTGATTGTCTCATGCCCAACTGCAGACCTCCGTTCCCACGTTGACGAGCTGTGTGTCTCGTCATTCCTTGTTCCTCTGCTTCCCGGACCTTGTCTCACGGAACTATGAGCCTGCCCTGCCCCTTTTGGACTTGCCTCTCGCTCAACACTCATGGTACCACTCAACAGTTAATTCATACACATAGTCGCACACACACACACACACACACACACACACACACACACACACACACACACACACACACACACACACACACACACACACACACACACACTTTTGGATCTAGTTCACACACGCCATTCCCATGTTTAGTATTCCTATTGTTTGTTATTATATATAAAGTGTATATATATATATATATATATATATATATATATATATATATATATATATATATATATATATATATATATACATAATAATACATTGAGCTAAACTACGCCCCCTGTTGTCAGTGCCGTCTACTCCTCCCGTACATAACAGTTATTATACTCTAAAAATGTTGGTCCTACTTAAAAATGCACGCATTTAGTTGTATTCTGTGTTTAAAAATATTATATGGCTCTCACGGAAAAACATTTTAAAAATACTTTGCTTTCATGGCTCTCTCAGCCAAAAAAGTTCCCAACCCCTGCTCTATGGAGAAGGATAATCTTGGTTGCCATGCTTCACCCACGTCCTATAATGAAAACCTAAATGCTTCAAAATGTATCATCCTCTATACGTCTAATTTTATTTATTTATATTTATATATAAAAAAAATATTTATATATATATATATATATATATATATATATATATATATATATATATATATATATATATATATATATATTATATTTATATTTATTTTATATATTTATATTTATTTAATTTAATTTATTTTAATTTTCCTGAGGGAACTCTCCTGAAGGAATCAATAAAGTACTATCTATCTATTTAATCTGTATGGGTAAAGTTTGAAAGCAAGGAAATATCTAAAAGGAACTGGTTACAGAATAGTGCCTAGTAATGGCGAAAATCTGCAGAAAATTGGCTTTTTTTTTATGTTTTGAGATTAAAAATGTACATAAAAGACACAGAGTTGTATGCTAACTGAATTAGGCACACAACTGTGACTACCTTATAATGTATTAATGCCGGCATGAGGCTAAATTCCTCACTTGTGATGTTGCAAGGTAAAAAAATCGCTGTTTGGCACATTTTCACTTTAGCCCTTGGATGTGACATAAGCGTCCCTGCTATAGACAAAAGACGTAGCTGCATAATAAACAGTAGTAGTATTAATGGTGTGCTTTTTAACACAATAAACCGACCTTATCTCGTGTTATGAATAGCTCCAGGTCACTAATTGGTGGACCACAGTAAAACAATAAAGATTTTCTTCCACTAAGAATCATATGTGCATTTTATTAGTATTGATAAGAGCTGTAATATTGGCTGCATAATATGGATAAATGAACATTTAGCCTGTACAGTGCTTGCCATTAAGTAGCAGGCAGGAGAACGAAGGCTCCAGAGAGAGGAGAGGAGGAGAAACTCGATCCGTGCTCGGACTGCTGCACTGCCGCTAAACAGACAGCCAATGTCAGCCGTGGAATTCAGTAGAAGCAATAAAAGCTGCCGATTTGACACGTGGCGTGATTTTAGAGTGTGATTTTTAGCCACTTCAAGTTGTGTGTTTGTTACCTATACGGCCGGCGGAGGTCAGAGCGATGATCAGCACCAGCAGTGGCCGGAAGCAGCGCGCCAGAGACGGGGAGGCGAGGCGCTCAGCCCCGCTGGAACAGCATCCGGCTCTCCCCATCCCCGTCCATGCAGGGCCAGGAAGGGGGAGAGGACAAAGCACCGAAAGGCCGACGAAGAGTGTTATTCACGCCGTGGAACTTCTTCTTCTTCACTCTTCGCTTCTCTTCCACGCGTGACGAATTCGGGGCATTAAAAGACCCCCGACGGAATGCAGGGCGAGGGAAAGTACTTCCGCCTCAACCTTTCACTTTTTCCTCGTCCACGCTTCCGCTCCCACGCGTGACTTCAGTGCACTCCTTCCGATTTTTCTCGATCGTTGTCGTCCGCTACTTTGCGGAGCCACACACGCTTTTTCCTGCTTCTCTCTGCGGCGGAGCAGAGATTTCTCTCCCACTCTTCTTTCACTTTCTCCTCCTCCAACAAATCAATAGAGCGTCAAGTGAGCCCCACTGGCGGAAAACACGCCCACCATGACTCCACTCACACGCGCTGAGAGATGTTCGACCTTTAGAAACATGTATCACTTTCATTTTTTTAAACAAAGTCAGTCACATGAATTGGAAATTCATATTATTTTCGTTTTTTTTCCCCAAATACATTGACTCCCCCAAATGTAAACACATTCTTGGAAACAGGGCCCTGGCTAAATTAGGGCCCTATAAGAAGAATAATTTTAATGTTATTATTATTATTGTCAATTTTTATTTATGTCAAATGATCTCATCTACAAGCCTAAACAAATGTTACAGTTGTCTTAATAGCAGTTTTACAAATACAGTAAATTAACGGTAGGGTTGTCCAGGGAACCACAAATAAAATAAAAAATAAATTAAAAAAATAAAAATAAAATATATGTATATATATAAATATACATATAAAAAAACAAGCAATCAATCAATCAAAGTATATTTATATAGCCATAAATCACAAGTGTCTCAAAGGGCTGCACAAGCCACAGCGACATCCTCGGCTCAGATCCCACATCAGGGCAAGGAAAAACTCAACCCAATGGGTTACAATGAGAAACCTTGATATATATATATATATCAAGGATATGGATATATATATATATATATATATATATATATATATATATATATATATATATATATATATATAGCTCATATTCAGCTCTCACTGGATCGGTTCGCAGCTGAGTGTGAAGCGACTGGGATGAGAATCAGCACCTCCAAGTCCGAGTCCATGGTTCTCGCCCGGAAAAGGGTGGAGTGCCATCTCCGGGTTGGGGAGGAGATCTTGCCCCAAGTGGAGGAGTTCAAGTACATCGGAGTCTTGTTCACGAGTGAGGGAAGAGTGGATGGTGAGATCGACAGGCGGATCGGTGCGGCGTCTTCAGTAATGCGGACGCTGTATCGATCTGTTGTGGTGAAGAAGGAGCTGAGCCGGAAGGCAAAGCTCTCAATTTACCGGTCGATCTACGTTCCCATCCTCACCTATGGTCATGAGCTTTGGGTTATGACCGAAAGGACAAGATCACGGGTACAAGCGGCCGAAATGAGTTTCCTCCGCCGGGTGGCGGGGCTCTCCCTTAGAGATAGGGTGAGAAGCTCTGTCATCCGGGGGGAGCTCAAAGTAAAGCCGCTGCTCCTCCACATCGAGAGGAGCCAGATGAGGTGGTTCGGGCATCTGGTCAGGATGCCACCCGAGCGCCTCCCTAAGGAGGTGTTTAGGGCACGTCCGACCGGTAGGAGGCCACGAGGAAGACCCAGGACACGTTGGGAAGACTATGTCTCCCGGCTGGCCTGGGAACGCCTCGGGATCCCCCGGGAGGAGCTGGACGAAGTGGCTGGGGAGAGGGAAGTCTGGGCTTCCCTGCTTAGGCTGCTGCCCCCGCGACCCGACCTCAGATAAGCGGAAGAAGATGGATGGATGGATGGATATATATATATCACACCCTAAACCCAACATGGCTGCCCCATAGACACACAATTGGTATGTTTACCCATCCATCCATCCATTTTCTACCGCTTATTCCCTTTTGGGGTAGCGGGGGGCGCTGGAGCCCATCTCAGCTACAATCGGGCGGAAGGCAGGGTACACCCTGGACAAGTCGCCACCTCATCGCAGGGCCAACACAGATAGACAGACAACATTCACACTCACATCCACACACTAGGGCCAATTTAGTGTTGCCAATCAACCTATCCCCAGGTGCATGTCTTTGGAGGTGGGAGGAAGCATGAGTACCCGGAGGGAACCCACGCAGTCACGGGGAGAACATGCAAACTCCACACAGAAAGATCCTGAGCCCGGGATTGAACCCAAGACTACTCAGGACCTTCGTATTGTGAGGCAGATGCACTAACCCCTCTTTCACCGTGCTGCCCTATATATATATATATATATATATATATATATATATATATATATATATATATATATATATATATATATTATTGGCTTAATTTTAACAGGAAAAATATGATACATTAAAAATATGTTTCTTATTGCAATCACAAAATAATTTTGCCATAAAATAAGATAGTGAACATTCTAGACCACAACTCTTTTAGTAGTAAGTAAGCAAACAAAGGCTCCTAATTTGGCTGCTGACGTATGCAGTAACATATTGTGTTATTTTCCATTCTATTATTTTGTCAACATTATTAAGGACAAGCGGTAGGAAAGGGATTATTAATCTACTTGTTCATTTACTGTTAATATCTGCATACTTTCTGATTAAACATGTACTATCTACACTTCTGTTAAAATTTAATAAGCACGCATTACTTTGTTGTTTGGATACTTTACATACTTTTTAGGTGATACTAAACATTTTGGTATCAATCCAATACCAAGTAGTTACAGGATCATACATTGGTCATAATTAAAGTTATTCTGTGTCCAGGGACATGTTTCCAGACTTCATTAAAAAAGATAAAATATTGATGTAATCACTGTAGTATTGACTAGATACAGCTCTTGTAGTTGGTATCATTACAGTCGATATCTGTGTAGATGCACTCATTTGTTTACACTTAGGAGCGCTAGCTTGTTGTTAACCGTTAGCTATTGTATCCCCCCATGTGTGTAGTGACACATGTTTAGCTATTCCTCGTCCTGCAGGGATGATACTTGTCAGAAACGTACTTTATTTGTCGCCATGGAGGCAATGATTAGTGATTTAGAAGTAGCTAAAACACTGCCGACTGTGGATGGATGTTAGCCGCTAGCTATTCATGTTTTAAATCACCTGTTGTAGAGCGACGCTTCAGTTTTTATAACGTCACCTTTATCGTTAGTTATTAAGTCAAAATGCTTCCCTTCTGCCTCTTACGTATGTCTTCACTGTGTCTGCTTTTAAGTACTGCATGCGTACGTGTGCGTTTGCCGAATATGCGCCTCTGCCACAGCACGTCGTGACGACGGCGCGCCGTAATGTGCATTAAAAAAACAAAAAATAGTACCAGTATACTGCGACCAGTACAACCCTAATGAAAGATTTCACAAACAATAAACTATATATATATATATATATATATATATATAAACATCTATTAATATTTTTGTTTGGTCAGGGTTTTCTTTGGTTGTTATTTTGCACTGGTGATACAATTATTCAATGATCATGACGTTTAAAGTAAAAAGTATTAGTCTTGAATCAACTATCAGTATCACCGACCATTTGAATTGGTAGCTAACTTCATCCTCGTGAGTATCAAACCTCTGGGCAGAAATAAAACATACCGTATTTTTCAGACCATAAGGTGCACCGGATTATAAGGCGCATGAAAAGCGTCCTGTTATGATTTTTTTTTTCTACATGTAAAACACTTCCCTTTGGTCTACATAACATGTAATGGTGGTTATTTGGTCAAGATGTTGCATAGATTATGTTTAACAGACAATCCTCTAGCCGCTTTCTGACCGTCTCTTCGGGATGCTGTCTTATTTACGTGGCTCCACTTCAACTGCGTCCTCTTCCCCGTCATCTCTGTTGTTCCGGTAGTTTTAAACGCTTCCATTGCGAGTCTACCGACAGATATAAGTTAGAACTGTACGCTGCTTTGTATTACAAATGGCTACAGCGAAGAATGAAGGCCCCACAACAAGAGGAAAGAGAGGAAAAAGAAGGAGCTTATTGACTGCAGCGCGGACTACAATAGTGGACGTGCACACGTTTTCGAGACTTATTCAGATACCAAGTACATATCAGGTACCAATAGGTAAGACAAAGCAAAATGCCAGATTTCTCCTATTAGTTGCCATTTTGGGGTCCTCATACACACGCCATAATAATACTGGTATGTTCAAGCACAGTACGTCTGACTAGGGTAGCCGTAACGCTCCGCATTCTATTAAACGGTGTGGCTTTGTAGCTTACCAAAGTCATTTTTGAGCGTTGAGTGTAATGTTTTATTCTCAATTAAACATCAAAGTTTTGGTGTTGCTTGCTTACGGGTACTTGCGCGCGTCATTTATTGAACAGGCTTCAACCTGCAGTCATCTCTTAAGTGTGACTGCTATACATTGGTCCCACTTATTACACCATGTACCAAATAAAATTGATTGAGGTCAGTAAGCACAACCAGAATCAATGGGTACATTAGGCGCACCGGCTATAAGGCGCACTGTTGATTTTTGAGAAAATGAAAGGCACTTTAAGTCCGCCCAATAGTCCGAAAAATGCGGTAATTTGATTCACAGTAACGTTTAATATTTTATTTCAGAGAACTTTTCAGAATGACAAGTCTAAGTTTATAAAAAATAATCAGTTCCAGGGTGAAGTTTTTGTCGTCATAGAACCTTACAAATTAAACCCGAAAACATTGCTAGAAAGACGCGGCAAGATGGTAGTTTTATCCAAGCATTTTTTACCTGAGGAGTAAATATTATGCTGAATTTATCTTTTATACAAGGAACACAAGTCGTGTGCTGAAAGATACAACCATCTCATCAGTCAGCATCCCAGTGAGGTCGGACATTGCAAGTCACTGTTTTGTTATGTTCTGCCACGACTTGGTCCGGGGTGTTTGCTTTTCCAGGATGCAACGGGAAGTTGGCACGGGCGAGACGGGAATGGAGGTACATGATTTATTTATATTTATCAAAAAAGGAATAAATGAAAGTGCGCACAGTGGCGGAGAATAAACTATGAAAAAACAAAAAGACTATAAACATGGAACCAAAACTTACTGTGACAAGGGACATGAAGCAGGATCATAGAGGAATGGACAGAGCATAAATGTGGTGCGGTATGGGGTGCGAAAGGCTATGACTCCAGGACGAACAACAGAAAATCAAAAGCTTAAATAACACAGACATGATTAACAACAGGTGCGTGACTCAAAACAGGTGCGTGACATGACAGGTGAAACTAATGGGTAACTATGGTGACAAGACAAGGGAGTGAAAAGACAGAAACTAAACAAAACATGACTTAAAACAAAACATGATTACACAAACATGACAGAGCCCCTCCCTTAAGGACAGATACCAGATGTCCATAAAAATTAACAAGAGTCATGGGAGGGCGGGAGGGGGACATGGCGGTGGGTCGCCAGACCACGTGTCCCCGTATCCACCGGGGCAGACTTAGGTGGCGGCGGCGAGTGGAACGCCGCTGCAGCAGGCGAGGCGGGCGCCCAGGGATTGGCCACATTCGTGGCCGACTGGGAGGTGGGCGCACTTGGCGTGGTGGGCGACCAGGTAGCGGCCATATCCGTGGCCGACGAGGAGGCAGGCGCGTCGTCAACTTGGCAGGCGTGGCAGCTCGGCGTGGCAAGTCAGGCGGCAAAGCTCGGCTTGGGTCTTGGTCTTGGCGTGGGTCTTGGTCTTGGTGTGGGTCTTGGTCTTGGTGTGGGTCTTGGTCTTGGCATGGCGAGTCTTGGTCTTGGCATGGCGAGTCTTGGTCTTGGCATGGCGAGTCTTTGTCTTGGCATGGCGAGTCTTGGTCTTGGCATGGCGAGTCTTGGTCTTGGCATGGCGAGTCTTGGTCTTGGCATGGCGAGTCTTGGTCTTGGCATGGCGAGTCTTGGTCTTGGCATGGCGAGTCTTGGTCTTGGCATGGCGAGTCTTGGTCTTGGCATGGCGAGTCTTGGTCTTGGCATGGCGTGTCTTGGTCTTGGCATGGCGTGTCTTGGTCTTGGTCTTGGCTTAGCGGGTCTTGGTCTTGGTCTTGGTTTTGGTCTTGGCTTGGCGTGTCTTGGTCTTTGCATGGCGTGTCTTGGTCTTGGCATGGCGTGTCTTGGTCTTGGCATGGCGTGTCTTGGTCTTGGCATGGCGTGTCTTGGTCTTGGCTTTGTTGAGCTGGTACCGGAGCTTGGCGTCGTGGAGCTGGTACCGGAGCTTGGCATCGTGGAGCTGGTACCGGAGCTTGGCGTCGTGGAGCTGGTACCGGAGCTTGGCGTCGTGGAGCTGGTACCGGAGCTTGGCGTCGTGGTGCTGGTACCGGAGCTTGGCGTCGTGGAGCTGGTACCGGAACTTGGCGTCGTGGAGCTGGTACCGGAGCTTGGCGTCGTGGAGCTGGTACCAGAGCTTGGCGTCGTGGAGCTGGTACCGGAGCTTGGCGTCGTGGAGCTGGTACCGGAGCTTGGCGTCGTGGAGCTACTGGTGCAGGTGGAGGTGGTCTAGCTGGGGGTTGCGGCTTGGCATGGTGAAAGACCGGTGGTGGTGGCCGTGCTGGAGGCTGTGGCTTGGCGGGTCGGTAGACTGGTGAGGGCGGTCGTGCTGGAGGCTGTGGCTTGACAGGTCGGAAGACTGGTGAGGGCGGTCGTGCTGGAGGCTGTGGCTTGACAGGTCGGTAGACTGGTGGTGGCGGCCGTGAGGGAGGCTGTGGCTTGACATGGTGATGCAGAGCCACCCCACCTACACAGCTCCCGACCCCAGCCCCCCCCTCAAGGGGCGGATACCAGACGCGCTCCCTGCGGTCTGGAACTCTCTGTAGGGGTGGGCGGGGGAGGGCAGAAATTTTCCCTTTATTTTGGCCACAACATTTTTCTTTATCTCCCACCTGGTGTTGTGTGGGCGGAAAAAAAGAAAAAAATTGTGACGGGGGCGGGACTTGAGTCTTGGGGGGCGGGGCATGAGTCTTGGGGGGCGGGGCATGAAATTGGGATGGCTGTGACTGACTAGACCTGATGTTCAAAATCATATTTTGGTAGTGTTGAATCATGGTCATGGGATTGGAGTCTTTTGCTGGAGGTGAGTGATCAAAAGAAAAAGAGTTGAAAAAAAAATCCTGGTCTGTGACGTCATTTTGGAGCTGCGGAGCTGGCAGCAGCCTGCTTCCGCCCGGAGTGGGAGGAGCCTGCGGGAGCGCTGCGTGCGGTCTGCTCGCCTTCCCTGACGTCCTCGGTCTGGAGCGGCGCTTCCGGGATTGCGGTGACGCAGCCTCGTCCTCGGACCAAATGGAGCTAATGGGAATAAGCTTCCCATTTGGCCCCCACGTCAGGTCTCGCTCCGCCATGGCTCCTAACGACTCCCAACTTCCTTCTTCGACCAAATTCTTTGCGGGAAAGCGATTGGCTGGAGTCATAATGTCAAGACTTGGACTGTGGAGTTTTTGTTTTCCCAAGATGCAAAAGGATTTGGATCGGACATGGCTTGAAGGTAAATACATTTTTAATAATATAACTATAAAGAAAGGATCAAACAAAAAGCGCGCACAGGGGCGGAGGTACAAAACTTGACTAATGAAAACAAAAGACTTGCACGGGGGCAAAAAACTATGAACAATAAAAAAAACACTAACTGTGGCAATAATAAACAAACTTACTTGGCATGGACCTGAAGTGCGCAGACGTGGACAGAGTGTGACAGGGGGCATAAATGCGAGGATAGCAGGGTGAGAAAGGCTATGACTCCAGCACGAACAACAGAAAATCAAAAGCTTAAATAACACATACATGATTAACAACAGGTGCGTGACTCAAAACAGGTGCGTGACATGACAGGTGAAACTAATGGGTAACTATGGTGACAAGACAAGGGAGTGAAAAGACAGAAACTAAACAAAACATGACTTAAAACAAAACATGATTACACAAACATGACATGTTCGTTATTTTGTATTTCTTGTTTAGGACATAGCAATATTGCTTCATGATGCTTAGTGTTTCACTAAAGCATGATCTGCTTAGCACACTGCTTCTAAAACTTGGCGCTCATCTCCCGTACATTCAAGCCACAGAAGATACGTCCTTGAGTATCATTTCTCCCAAAGTCGTCTCTAACAAAGTCTGCCATGATGAGTGGAAGTTGTTGTGTTGACAGAAGTAGCGTTTGTTTCTATGCACTCTGTAAAATCCATTTCCCCAGGAAAGAAGTTGCGCCATTGGTTAAAATGACCAAAATACATGAATATGACATGTTATCATGAATGTGCCTGTTACTACATTACATAAACACCTACAGGATGTATTTTAAATATCGTTCGAGGTTTTTGATGGTTTTAGATGGCTTTATAGGTGGAATAGATTATATTGTTTGCCGCCTCTTGCTAGTAGTTTTTTACTGATTAGAACACACAAAAAGAGAAATACATGTTGTCTCACATAAGAATTGTGGATGACAGGCAAAATTCCAATAAAAAGTGACGTTCCCTTGAAACATACTTGGATTTATTTCCAAAATGTCCTCCGTCGTCAAAATAGTTCATTTTATCAGATGAAAAATACTTTTCTAAATATGACAGAGCCTCCAAAATACAACACGATTACTTACAACGGACTCATCAAGGTGTCGATTACCAGTTTATAGCTTTATATATTTCACGGGGGGAAAGTCAGTTGATCTGCCACTTTTTCCATACCTCTAGTAAATTGAAAAAAAAAACGATATATCACATTTATTTCCGTGCTCAGCATGTACAAACAAAAAAGTTTCCAGGTAAATGATTCTCATGACGCTAACTTTATTTTTTAAAGATATTTGCAGCATAAGACTCCTTCGGGGTTGCTTGAAAGATGCTTCTTTGTTGCAACTCTATGTAATAAGCTTAGAGAATGCATTTGCAAATCTGCACAGTGGATTGTAAATGAATTACTCGACGCTTGAGTTCCCTTTAGCTTGGACTGCATATTTTTTCATATACATAGTTGCTGTACAATGGACCAATAATCCAAGATTACTTTTATTTACTGCCCCTATTTACATTGCTTTTATTGCTTATTTTATTTTCTGTCTTGGTCTGGAGGAGTCTCTCTCTCGCTCTCCTACTTCAGTGAGACTTGGTGCCCTGTCTTGGCCCGTTTGTGCAGTTTGTGTACATTTGCTCACACTGTACACACAAATGTATGTGAGTGTGTCAGCATGTAGAACATGGCAGTGGTTTATGTTGTATGTGCTGTGTCACAACAAGGTAGTTTCGCCCTAACATGAATATGTTGATAAGTGCCTTTCACGTTTGAACCGATATGGTTGGGAATTGATACCTGTACACCAGGGTACCATGTTTTGTGTGTTTTTGGGTGTGTTATTAAATGTTAATTGTTTAATTAAAAAACAAAAAATCATGTAACATTTATGTTGACGTGATCCCAGGATGCAGAGAAGGCTGGCGAAGTGCAAAGCAGACGGTCCCTTTATGAGGTACCAACTGGTCATGCAGGAATTAAGGAATAAATAGAAAACTGTGGCTTACAAGAAACAATGAACAAGCATCAAAAGGCAGGCAACACTGGTAAAACCCCTTCCAATTAGTCATGAGCTGATTATAATAACTAGGCTGTAATATCTAGTTTTGTTTTTGTATTTCTGTGGCGCAGTGTTTAACGCGCGTGCCTCACGGCGAGAAGGTCCTTAGTTCGATTCCCGGGCTCAGGGTCTTTCAGTGTGGAGTTTGACGTGAAGTGAAGTGAAGTGAATTATATTTATATAGCGCTTTTCTCAAGTGACTCAAAGCGCCTTTCATTGTGAAACCCAATATCTAAGTTACATTTTTAAACCAGTGTGGGTGGCACTGAGAGCAGGTGGGTAAAGTGTCTTGCCCAAGGAGACAACGGCAGTGACTAGGATGGCGGAAGCGGGGATCGAACCTGGAACCCTCAAGTTGCTGGCACGGCCGCTCTACCAACCGAGCTATACCGCCCCAGTTTGCATGTTCTCCCCATAACTGCGTGGGTTCTCTCTGGGTACTCCGGCTTCCTTCCACCTCCAAAGACATGCACCTGGGGATAGGTTGATTGGCAACACTAAATTGGCCCTAGTGTGTGAATGGGAGTGTGAATGTCTGTTTTGGCCCTGTCATGGGGTGGCGATTTGGCGACAATAGGGACAAGCGGTAGAAAGTGGATAAATGGATTTCGGAGTCTCATTTGCAAGTATTATATCTTTGCATGCATTTGCAACTCTAAGGCGCAGTTGATGGCTTGCCAAAAGTTTGAATCTGTAAAAGAAAAATATTTTAATTTGGTAAAAATATTCAATCAATCAAATCAAAATTTACAAAAGTGAAAAATTTAAATAAAAAAATATTCAAAAGTATTGTAGGAGTGAACCAAAATTAAATTCATCCTAAAAATGGTGTGTACTTATGTTTTTATTTGAATAAACTTATATATTTTTTCTAAATTCAACATCAAAACTTGTTTTCCTTAGTATATTTAAAACATTTTCTTTATATAAAAAAAATGTTTATAATTTACCGTATTTTCCGTACTTTAGAGCATGCCAGTATATAGGCCGCACCCACATAATTTTAGAAGAAAAAAAATGTTTCCATATATTAGCCGCGCTGGACTATAAGCTGCTCAAAATACCTTTATTAGAAACAAGTCCATGTCAGAAAACCAACAAATTTAGCTGAACTTCACCAATTTTGTCAAGAGGAGTGGTCAAAAATTCAACCAAAAGCTTGCCAGAAACTTGCTACCAAAAGCGCCTTATTGCATGTAACCAAATATTAACATTGCTGTATGTATACTTTTGACCCAGCAGCTTTGGTCACATTTTCAGTAGACTCATATTAAATTCATAAAAGAACCAAACTTCATGAATGTTTTTGTGACCAACAAGTATGTGCTCCAATCACTCTATCACAAAAAAAATAAGAGTTGTAGAAATTATTGGAAACTCCATGACATTATGTTCTTTACAAGTGTATGTAAACTTTTGACCACGACTGTATATATATATATATATATATATATATATATATATATATATATATATATATATATATATATATATATATATATATATATATATATATATACATATATTTATATATATATATATATATATATATATATATATATATATATATATATATATATATATATATACATATATACATATACATATATATATATATATATATATATATATATATATATATATATATATATATATATATATACACACACACCGTATTTTTCGGAATATAAGTCGCTCCGGAGTATAAGTCGCACTGGCCAAAAATGCATAATAAAGAAGGAAAAAAACATATATAAGTCGCACTGGAGTATAAGTCGCATTTTTGAGGGAAATTTATTTGATAAAACCCAACACCAAGAATAGACATTTGGAAGGCAATTTAAAATGAATAAAGAATAGTGAACAACAGGCTGAATAAGTGTACATAATATGACGCATAAATAACCAACTGAGAACGTGCCTGGTATGTTAACATAACATATTATGGTAAGAGTCATTCAAAAACTATAACATATAGAACATGCTATACGTTTACCAAACAATCCATTACTCCTAATCGCTAAATCCCATGAAATCTTATACGTCTAGTCTCTTACGTGAATGAGCTAAATAATATTATTTGATGTTTTACGGTAATGTGTTAATAATTTCACACATAAGCCGCTCCTGAGTATAAGTCGCACCCCTGGCCAAACTATGAAAAAAACTGCGACTTATAGTCCGAAAAATACGGTATATACATATCCATGTTAGGTCAGGAAAAACACAGAGGCTATTTCTACCCTATTTCATGAAATAGCCTCTGTGTTTTTCCCTGACCTAACGTATATTCCAATCTACCCCGGTTTTGAGCACTGTATAACGGATAAACCACAGTACCCTCGACTATACATATATCCATATATATATATATATATATATATATATATATATATATATATATGTAAATAATGAGTAATTTACACAGAAAACATTGTAAATGTTTATTTACATACATTATTTGTTTCCAAACGGTGCCTGTTTAACGAGGCAGTAAAACGGCTGATCAAACAAAACATTCGTCATTATCATGAACCCACAAGCTGCGGAAACTAGCTCTCCAATCAGCTAAATAGACTCAATCACTTCACGGTGTCGTTTTGGTGAATTTGTAAAATTGAAACTATGACGATCTGTCACTTCATTTCTGTTTGTTTCCTTGTTTTGTATTCACTTCCTATCAGTGCTCTTATTTTGTTTCCACTTCCTGCTTGTCCCGCTGAGCGCTGTGTTTTTTCCCTCACCTGCTGCTGATTGGCAGCCGGTCCACACCTGCTGCCAATCAGCATGTTTCTATTTATGCTTGTCTCGCGCGCTCCTCGGTGCTCGAGGATTGCTTTATATTTGAACTGTTACATGCAAGACTGCTTTCTCTCTGCTTATCCTATTAAAATCATTTCACCTGATCATCGTCCTCCTGGTTCCTGCATCTTGGGGTCACAACAATTGCAGCCATGCGAGTTTGTGACAGAAACAATAGAAAAAGTATAGCGATTGTAATTAATAATAATAACACAGACACTTTTAAACGTGTGAGCATATTATCTAATGCTTATGACGCTATCAAAACTGTGACGGTTTAGTAAGTATGAATGGTTTTAGTTAAATTGTAAAACTTACAAACGTTGCTTGGAGTCATGAATGAGTCGAAACGCTATGGACGACGTGCGGAACAAACAGCACTTGTACTTCCGGTTCAAGGTACCAAACAGAAGCAAATACTCTAGACGTTTAACTTGCAGCGCCTGCAGTGAGCAAACTCCATCAAAAGATGGCGCCATAACACAAACAACAACACACCTTTTCAGTGTCCCTCTGGGTGTTTTATGAGAACTGTTTGTTGAAATCAAAACATTATGGCCGTTAGCGTAGAAAAATCCATAAATTAGCTGCACCGTTTTGTAAACCACAGGGTCCAAAGCGATGGAAAAAAGTAGCGGCTTATAGTCCAGATAAAATGTTTTTCATTCAATTACTTTTTCAAATTTTCTTGTAATCAGACAATATTTCCGGTATATTTAGATGGAATCTTTACCTGACATGTTTCATTCTAGTTTACCTACTCAGTGGCCTAGTGGTTAGAGTGTCCGCCCTGAGATCGGTAGGTTGTGAGTTCAAACCCCGGCCGAGTCATACCAAAGACTATAAAAATGGGACCCATTACCTCCCTGCTTCGCACTCAGCATCAAGGGTTGGAATTGGGTGTTAAATCACCAAAAATGATTCCCGGGCACGGCACCACTGCTGCCCAATGCTCCCCTCACCTCCCAGGGGGTGAACATGGGGATGGGTCAAATGCAGAGGACAAATTTCACCACACCTAGTGTGTGTGTGACAATCATTGGTACTTTACCTTTAACTTAACTTAAGTACAACACCTTTGACCCTAATTAAGCTACATAGTATTACTGACTAAATTTGGTTGGTGCCTACAAAAGTACTCCTCCCTAGTGGACACTGGACACACACACACACACACACACTTTTATTTAATAGAAGATGAGTTGTGTACCATCTCTCTATCTCTCTCACACACACACACACACACACACCCCCCCACACACACACACACACACACACACACACACACACACACGTACACACTTATTTAATAGAAGATGAGTTGTGTACCATCTCTCTCTCTCTCTCTCACACACACACACACACACACACACACACACACACACACACACACACACACACACACACACACACACACACACACACACACAAGGTTGTGTCGGTAAAATCAGCACACATAGTCATAAGGATTCGGCAATAAGTGTGACAGAAAAGAGGTGATGTGATCTGCAAAAATTAAATTATATTAGCTTCCTGCCGGAGGAAGGCACCGTGCATGTGTGTGTATGATTGCGTAAATAATGTCAGATGTGATAGTCGTTAGTGTACATACGCATTGTGTATTTGTTCATACGGGCTGGAGACGGATGTAGAGCCTGAATAAATACTTGCACAGACTTATCATATTTACATTCAACACATGTCGGGGGGAACAACATATACTCACTGGCCACCCTTCATTCTAGGCCTCATACAAATTATTTTCAATAATTCACTCTTATAGAAAATACCGTATCATGACAGGTAGTACTCCATGGGGAACATTTGTCTTCAACATTGACACCCACTCCATAGCTTGAGTCACACACATAAAGGGCACCAAGCACAAAGACTGTCTGTTCCTGAACCTACAGCCTGTCTTCACCTCCACACCTCTGCCTCCATTCTCCGCTTCCACCTCTCAGCACCCTTTTCACCACAGCACAACCACAAACAAGCCATCATTCAACAAATGGCGTTCTGCACGTCTGTCTTCCCAGTCGTGCCGCTAAAGCAAAGCAGGGAAGGTTTTTTTTTTGTTTTTTTTTTTATCCTTCAACCTGCCTTCTTCAAACACACACAGGTGACAAGGGATCTGGTCAGAAAGGTCCAAAACAATATCCTACAACATGAATCGGTCACAGACATGTCAATAACGTGTCTAGAGAATCTAAACCAGGGGTGTCAAACCTACGGCCCGGGGGTCGGTTCAGGCCCGCAAACAGGTTTTATCCGGCCCGCGGGTTGAGTTTGCTAAGTATAAAAATGTACCTGAAATTTTTGAATGAAAGAAACTGTCACGGACAGGGCGCATTTCAATGCGTCCTCATCTGTGCTCTCTGCTAGTTGCATCTCCAAGAGCGCACCTCGGGACACGCCCACGAACGCACACTTCTGCAGCCGGCAGCTGAAATTATTCACCGGAAATCAGCTGTTGGAGTACCGTAAGCCACGTCATGCTCTATGCAACCTTGCTCTCCCGCTCTTTGTGTTTTTCCCCTCCGAGTTTCATTGTGCGTTTTTTCTGTGTCGTACCCGCAGTATCCTCCGTCGCCTTGGAAGTGAGCTGTACGCCTCACTTTCCCTGGACCTCCTCTGGATTCTGACTGCCTCCCTCGATCCTCGATGCCCGCTCTGGACACGGACCTGTTGACGCCTCGCTATACCCCCCGGATCTCCCGCTTGTCTCACGGACCTTCTTCTGTCTATCCCCTTTGGTCTTGTTCGCTTCCTCACTCAACACTCACGGTAAAACACAACAGTTAATTCTACACATAATCTCATACCATACACACGCTTGAATTTAGTCATACTCCATGCTCTTGTTTAGTTTATATTCTTAGTATTGTTAGTGTTGTTTGTTCGCAGCCGAGTGTGAAGCGACTGGGATGAGAATCAGCACCTCCAAGTTCTCGCCCGGAAAAGGGTGGAGTGCCATCTCTGGGTTGGGGAGGAGACCCTGCCCCAAGTGGAGGAGTTCAAGTACCTCGGAGTCTTGTTCATGAGTGAGGGAAGAGTGGATCGTGAGATCGACAGGCAGATCGGTGCAGCATCTTCAGTAATGCGGACGCTGTAACGATCCGTTGTGGTGAAGAAGGAGCTGAGCCGGAAAGCAAAGTTCTCAATTTACCGGTCGATCTACGTTCCCATCCTCACCTATGGTCATGAGCTTTGGGTTATTACCGAAAGGACAAGATCACGGGTACAAGCGGCCGAAATGAGTTTCCTCCGCCGGGTGGCAGGGCTCTCCCTTAGAGATAGGGTGAGAAGCTCTGTCACCCGCGGGGAGCTCAAAGTAAAGCCGCTGCTCCTCCACATCGAGAGGAGCCAGATGAGGTGGTTCGGGCATCTGGTCAGGCCCCCGATCTATAATGAGTTTGACACCCCTGATCTAAACTGTATACAATGTTACAGTTTACTGCCCATACTGTGTGCACACACCACTAAGGAATCTAACTTGGTGGGAAATGATGACATAGGATACAGACAAATAATCAAAAATCCCAAAAATATTCTCATACACAAGGTACCTAAAGGGCCCCTCATCACACCCTAAACCCAACATGGCTGCCCCATAGACACACAATTGGTATGTTTACCCATCCATCCATCCATTTTCTACCACTTATTCCCTTCGGGGTCGCGGGGGGCGCTTGAGCCTATCTCAGCTACAATCAGGCGGAAGGCAGGGTACACCCAGGACAACTCGACACCTCATCACAGGGCCAACACAGATAGACAGACAACATTCACACTCACATTCACACACTAGGGCCAATTTAGTGTTGCCAATCAACCTATCCCCAGGTGCATGTCTTTGGAGGTGGGAGGAAGCCGGAGTACCCGCAGGGGACCCACGCTGTCACGGGGAGAACATGCAAACTCCACACAGAAAGATCCCGAGGCCGGGATTGAACTCACGACTACTCACCTTCGTATTGTGAGGCAGACGCACTAACCCCTCTCCCACCGTGCTGCTTTATATGTTTACATGCACTGAAAAAGTTTGGTTGAAAGCAGCTTTTTAAAAACATATAAAAGACTAAATTCGTATTTTGAGAGTTCAAAGATGGGATTAACATATCTAGAACATGTATGAATAAACCCCCCAAATATGATAGTTTTGTATTGAAAATGTTTTTTTTTAATTTTTCCCCAAAAAGCAAACAAATTCAATATAGAGTGGCCAGAATACGAATTTAAATAAAAAGTAAAGACGAGCTGATTCCCATTTTTTATTATTAGTGAATAATACAAATCATTACGATATTTTTGATGCAACTTTAATCGAGGGTCCTTGAACACACCACAGTTATGGGCATTCAGATGCAAAGGTGAAACTTGTACACAGGGCTGTTTCCGTTAATTCTGGGCACCTGACATAATATTGGTGTGGGCCCCTCTACCTTATTCATTGCCACCTTCAATTGTCTTGTTTTTCAGTGTCCTTGCCAGTGCCTGATGTAATACACCCAATTTGTTTCCTTTTTTACGATTAACGGCTGAACAAGTCATAGTGTTATTATGTAAATTATGACTTATTAGTCGTCATATTCTCATTTCACTGATTTGCAACATGTTATTGCACCTCTGATTGCAAATACATTTTTAATTAACCACTCAACAAATAGGCAGTGGGTATTTTATTGTATTTATCAATGAAGTATGACATCCAAAAAAAACTAAATGTCCTGGCTCAAAATAGTTCACAGGTAATTATGTAGCATTTAACTTAAAACAAAGAGCAGATGGAATACGTTGTTATAAAACAAATATCAAAAACAACAACAAGCCTCTGTGGGGGAGGGGGGGCGTGGCCTGCGGACCTGCAGCGAAGCGGGGTGTGCCAGGGCCGGCTTCGAAATTAGCGACAGGTGCATAGATGGCACACCTGGGCCGGTTTATCTAATCACCGGTCGCTCTGTTAAAGAGCAGCAGCCGGGAAGGAGAGGCATTGTTGATGATGGAGAACGAGTACGAGCACGAGCATGAGAGAGAGTGAGGACTGACACGTAACGCAATGACTGAAAAGGAACACAAAGAACATTTATTGAAAAATAAATCATTGTTCAGAACTATGAATGAAGCTGTCATGTCCGTGATTGGTAGTCTGAAGAACCCGGAAGAGCAAGTCTTCCACAGCCTCATTTTAATCTCAATGAAAGTTCATTGGCTTGTTTGTTCACTGTAAGTCTCATCAGAAAGCCCAACGCCAAGCCTTTTTATTGGCAGATTTGCTGATTAAATCCAATTGTTGGTTTAGCTGACTTTCAATTGTAAGTCTAGCAAGGCTATTTATTTATCCTCTCTTGGCTTGTTGTGGATTTGAGATAGTTCTTAACTAGTTTCAGTTTGCTAAACGCCTTTTCTCCATGTTATGATATGAAAGTCAGCGTGAACTGTCCCAAATTCTAAATGGTCTTTTTTAGGCCCCTTCTACACAAAGCCGGCTAAGGTTATCCAGGGTAAATCCCACCTAACCTTATCCGTGTCCACACACACACAACGGTCATTTAAGACCCCCCCCCCCCTCCGTCTGCTGACGCAACGCGACCTAGTAAGCATGCGTGAAAAAAATGCGCACGTCATAGTCACCTCTGACCTGGAAGTGTATCCTTTCACACGGGCATGTCTGGATGACTCGCCTCCATCTTTCTGACGTCACTTCCTGTGTGGGGCGCGGTCTTTCTGGCGTCACTTCCTCTCCGAACTCAGTTTGTAAACGATCAATGAGTCCATACAAAGATAAGAGCCGGAGATTCAAGAAATAGACGCCGCACTTACCCGTTTAAATAATTGTCCGATGAGGGGGACCTTAAACGATGGGTTAGTGTGGCTGAAACGAGGCTTAGGCTAAATAATTATTTGTTTAAGTGTAAGCATAGCCTTACTTTGTTGTTGTCGAAAACAAACAACAATAACACATCTTTGAACATTTAACTTTTTCGTATTTAGGCTACTCAAATGTCCCACATTTACAAGACCACATTGATCAGATCATGATAACTAACTGACCTTTCGTCAGATGCTCATAATGAATAACTATGATCATAATTATTCAGTAATGACTAATTACTGAACAGAACTTTAATGCGTGATAATACAATTTATTGCAGCCTCTGAATGAATGGGTGCATAATGGAGCACAGTCTGACAGTGAAACACACAATCACACTTTTGCTTTACAGTGAAATGGCGATTTTATTTTATTTTTTTCATGAACTGGTGACTTGTCCAGAGTTTAGCGCGGCCAGATGACAGCTAACGTAGGCTCCAGTGTCCAGCCTGCACCCCATCAAAGGTACGTTACAGACATTAAATGAAGAAACAATTAGGCTAATTGTTTATTCGGTAGTTTTACTCTCTCACCAATGCCTTTCTTAGAAATATGTTTTTAATGTCCTGGCCCCTTCTCTGCTACTCCTACTCCTGGCCTCCTTCCCAATGTTTTTCTGGTGTCTGGAATCGTGCATTTTGGGGGACATCTGTCAGGAAGTGTTGGTGACGAACCCCAAGATGCAGAGATGGCAGACTTGTTGCAGGAAAACATAATTTTAATGTCCAAAGGAAATGCAGGAAAACAGGAATCAGGAACCAGGCAACAGGCAACAGGAATCAAGGAGAACTGGAGACAGCAAACAGGAACCAGCAAACAGGAAACAGGGACGGCGTGGCGAAGTGTGGCCGTGCCAGCAATCAGAGGGTTGCTGGTTACTGAGGTTCAATCCCCACCTACTACCATCCTAGTCATGTCCGTTGTGTCCTTGGGCAAGACACTTCACCCCTTGCTCCTGATGGGTTAGCGCCTTGCATGGCAGCTCCCGCCATCAGTGTGTGAATGTGTGTGTGAATGGGTGAATGTGGAAATACTGTCAAAGCGTTTTGAGTACCTTGAAGGTAGAAAAGCGCTATACATATACATATAACCCATTTATATGAGGAACCAGGAGACACCAAACGGCTAACAATACTCCAGCACTGACTGGAGGGCAAGGCAGGTATAAATAGTAGCCTGATTGGCAATTGCCACCAGGTGTGCCAGGCATCCAATCAGGGACAGGTGAGGGAAACGAGCCCTCAGGGAGACGTGCAGGAAATGGAACCAAAATAAGAGCGCTAACAGAAAATAAAACACAAACACAGAGAAAAACCCGAACATAACCAAACTGTCAGTGACAAGCCTGACAACATCCTTACCTAGCTGGAGTTTGCTCGCACTCACTTAACTCTAATGAGGAAGAAACATGGGGAGAAAGAACCGCTGTGTGGACCAAACCATTTTTTAAGAAGGGGCCAAGGAGGTTATTGGAATGATCAAAATTAGAATATTGTATGAATGTGGCTTTGTTTTAATTTGGATTCATGCTTATTAATATATATTAGTTCAGCATATGCATAATCATTTTGTCATAGAGCAAACCTTGACAAATTAAGGTCTTAGGGCCACATGTGGCCCGTTAAGCTTTTCAATCTGGCCCGCCGGACATTCCTAAATAATTATTTTAGATCTTTAAGATGGAAACTGTAGCTGCCATTATGATCATTGGAAGCTAGGTTTGCCGTTACCCAGGTGGAACAAACCCTTTCGCGTTTTTGATTGGTAGTCCCAGACATTCTTAATTTTACAGCTACCGTATTTTTCGGACTATAAGTCGCAGTTTTTTTCATAGTTTGGCCGGGGGTGCGACTTATACTCAGGAGCGACTTATGTGTAAAATTATTAACACATTACCGTAAAATATCAAATAATATTATTTAGCTCATTCACGTAAGAGACTAGACGTATAAGATTTCATGGGATTTAGCGATTAGGAGTGACAGATTGTTTGGTAAACGTATAGCATGTTCTATATGTTATAGTTATTTGAATGACTCTTACCATAATATGTTACGTTAACATACCAGGCACGTTCTCAGTTGGTTATTTATGAGTCATATAACGTACACTTATTCAGCCTGTTGTTCACTATTCTTTATTCATTTTAATTTGCCTTTCAAATGTCTATTCTTGGTGTTGGGTTTTATCAAATAAATGTCCCCAAAAAATGCGACTTATATATGTTTTTTTCCTTCTTTATTATGCATTTTCGGCAGGTGCGACTTATACTCCGGTGCGACTTATACTCCGAAAAATACGGTATATCAATTTTGTATTGACAATCAAGCCTTTTTTTTTAAATGCATAAATTACATATTTAAATGGCAGAGAAATAAATCTTCAAACTTTGTAAAGTTTGTAGCCACAGTAAAACATCCCCATTTAACCTTCCACTTTGACGCAGCTATTCATTCTTGCCGTTGAAACGCTCACACCCACCCCTAACTATGCTTTGTTTATTTTGGACCTTCAACACCTCTTCAGCACAGTAACATTCATGGAAGAAGATACCGGCTGGCACTCGTTCTTGTATAATTGGGCACATTTTCCAGATACAAATGGTCTCTAACTTTGACAAGTTTTGTGTTATTTCAGCAATTGACACGTTTGTATTCCCTTCCCAACTATGAACTTTACTGCACTGCGGCAAAGAACATACACACAAGAACGTTTACAGTATGCAGTGTTTTGTATTCGCGTTTAATATCCACTGGGATACTGTACATTCCTGCCTCAGCTTGACAAAACATGACAGAGGAAGCTCCTACTTCAAAAAATAATCAGCATTTAATCTCCACATTTTGGACCAAAATTCATTTTGCTTGGAGTGTTGAATGAAGAGACTATACGAGTAGAAACACTATGGACGACTAGTTTCCGGTTCAAGGCACTAAACAGAAGGAAATACTGTGAATGTTCAACTTGCACCTGCAGTAAAGAAATTGTCCAAAAGATGGCGCCACAGCAAAAACAATACCACACTTTTTCTATGTCTCTATCGGTGTTTTATGAAAACTATTCGTTGAATACAAAACATTATGGCCGTTAGCGAAGAAAAATCCATAAATTAACCGCACCATTTTGAAAACCGCAGGGTTCAAAGTGTTTGAAAAAAGTAGCAGCTTACAGCCTGGAAATTATGGTATTTTTTTCCCCCCCATTTTAAGTTTACTTTTTCAAGTATAAAACCTTTGACTCTAGTTAAGCTACATAGTAGTGCCGACTAAATTTGGTTGATGTCTATACTACTCTAGTGGATACTGGACACACGCACACACACACACACACACACACACACACACACACACACACACACACACACACACACACACACACACACACACACATTTAATAATAACAAATAATCAGCATTTGAGCTCCACATTTTGGACCAAAATGTATTTTCCAAACATATTGATTTTTAACAGCTGAACTGTGATATTTTCCTTTTTACAAAGGAGGAGAAAAATTCACTGTAAATATGTTCTCCTTTCTATCATATGTTTACTTTTTGTGTTATACGATGTAACCTCAAATTTCTCTATCAGGTGGTGTTGTTGTTGTTTGAGTTTATTTCGAACATGCATACATTTACAATATGATACATCACATATTCCCATTTTCTCATTACAACATCTCCGAAAAGGAGTAGTTAGAAGCAGAGCTTATTTAATCGTACTCCTTTTCCACTTCATACCAATTACCAACACATTTGTTCACTTCCTGTTCTCAATTTGTAACCCAATTAAAATACATTAAATAATCAATAAAACAATTTTTATAAATAAAAATTTAAGTAACTTGTGATTGATAGAATGAGATGACTATGATTATCTCAATTTCAATAAGGTTCAAAGTGGGACCAACATGTTGTGTAAAGACACACAAACCCTCAGAGGTCGAACTGCCAACATGTCTTTTCATTTTTACTGACTTTTTGGGGGGGAGGCACAAAGTAAGGAAGGAAGCCATGTCGGAAATTTCTGGTACGAAAAACTGGCTTAAGTTAAACTTCTACCGAGTCATTATCTCTCCAATGCCAGATCCTTGACGTAAACATGTATATATTGACAATAAAATGTTTTTTTTTAGGATTGTGGGATTATAATACTAACTGGTCCATTGCCAAACATAGTAGGCACTGATCCAATTAAAAGTAGTTTTTAGGGAGATCGTTCTTTATTTTGCCGGTGGACGGTGACGCTATTGTGTCACATTAGAAGGCTAAGCTAGCTACACAACAACTCGAGCTAACATGGCTAATGTACTATTCACACATTCCTAACCTACTGTTATGAATTATCATTTCATTCTCTCCTCCATTGCAATTAATAGCAGTCACCAAGCTGGCAATTAAAAGTTGTTGGGTTTTTTCGTAAAATACATCACAAGGACTTATCGTTGTGCATTCGAAGCGACTTCCTCACAGTGGAAGGCATATTGCCATGAATTATAAAAGTTAAAAGTAAGGCACTTTTTACTTCAGTTAAGGCTTAAAGTTAGTCTACTGACTTGTGCTGGTTGAAGCAAACAAACAAGCTTTTTCCTTCATTGGCTTTCATAGTCGACATGACGTTGAAGCACAGCCGGATTTACATACATTTAAATTGGCTAACTCACATAAGGATGTTTTGGGTAAATGTCTAGTTGTCTACCATGTATGGATAATCCGCTGACGTCACATTTGAACACAATTCTAAATAGACCGTTTGGAGGAAGTATGAAGCAAGGCAAGATAGTTTCAATGTGTCATGTCTGTGTAATCATGTTTTGTTTTAGTCATGTTTTGTTTAGTTTAGTTAT
Source organism: Nerophis lumbriciformis (assembly GCF_033978685.3). Classification (NCBI taxonomy): domain Eukaryota; kingdom Metazoa; phylum Chordata; class Actinopteri; order Syngnathiformes; family Syngnathidae; genus Nerophis; species Nerophis lumbriciformis. The sequence goes on along the minus strand of NC_084559.2, from coordinate 34,900,670 downwards.
TGGACTCTTTAGTTTCTGGCTTTTCACTCCCTTGTCTTGTTTCCATGGTTACCCATTAGTTTCACCTGTTCCACGTTTGGACTCATTGTGCACTCTTGTTTGTCACCATAGCAACCCATTAGTTTTCACCTGCCCTCACGACTCACGCACCTGTCTTTAATCATGTCACTATTATTTAAGCTTCCAGTTGCCAGGCTGTCTATCTGGCGACATCCGGATTCATACCCCTGTCACACTCTGTTTACCTCTGCGCACTTCATGCCATGTCCAAGTAAGTTTTCTTTATTCATGCCATAGTTTGTAAGTTTTGTTTCATTGTTCATAGTTTCTGCCGGTGTGCAAGTTTTGTGTTTATAGTCAAGTTTTGTACTTCCGCCCTTGTGCGCGCCTTTTGTTTGCTTCTTTTTTTGTAGTTATAGTGTTAAAATAAATCATGTACTCCCCTTCACGCCACGTCTGGTCCAAATCTTTTGCACCTCGGGAGAACAAACCACGCCAAAGTTTAAGTCCTGACACAATGGTTTCGATTTAAAATTTTGGGGATTTATGCAGATCCCAAATACACATAAGCAGGCACCATTAGATAAAAAAAAAGTTGTTTTTGAATGATAGGGCCTCTTTAAGTGTTTCTTGTGCAGGAACGGGGAGGGGTATGGGCGTGAAGGGGGAAAGCTGATCCTCAGTCTGGTGGTCCTACTTCGAAGGCTCCTGCCTAAGCGGAGGTGTTTAAGGAGAGGGTGTGCAGGGTGGTTGGAACCCTTGGTAATGCACAGAATAGAATATAGAATAGAATACATTAGAATATATCTTTATTGTCATTGTACAACAAAATTGTAAGCAAAACTATTTTAGTGCAAATTCATAACACATAAAACCATAAGAACATAGATACATAGATAAAAATACATAAAATACATAAAAATAGCAAGCACACAGCTCACATGCACAGTCATTATTGTCGTCTTGTGTTCAGCGACACTATTGCCCTCGGGTAAAAAGTGTTCTTGTGTTTGTTTGTCCGGCATTTTATTGTCCTGTATCTCCTGCCCGAGGGCAGCAGTTCAAAAAGTTTATGTCCAGGGTGAGATGGGTCCCTTATGATGTTTTGGGCCTTTTTGAGGCACCTGGCACTGTACAGTTCATCTAGGGAGGGGAGAGAGCAGCTAGTGATCTTCATGGCAGTTTTTATGAGCCCTCTTTCTACATCTTTTGATGAAGATGTTTGTGGTGATGGGAAGGCATCTCCCCACGATCTTCTGAGCAGCTTTCAATGTCCTCTGCAGTTCTTTCCTCTCTTCAGCCGTGCAGCTGCTGCACCACAAAATTATGCTGGTGCTGAGGGTGCTCTCCACCACTCATCTGTAGAAGCTCCTAAGGCTGGAGCTCTGTGGTCCAGTACATGAGCAGATAAGGAAGTAGAGATGCTTGTTCGCCTTCTAGAGCAGACAAGAAATTGCGTCTACATTTAATAAAGGTTTAATGTGGTTGACAGTTTGATGCTGGCATGGAAATTTGAACGAGTAAAAGGTTGACCGACACCCTGAAAAATTGTTTTTGACCATAGAAGTTGTGCTTGTTCTGTATTTTTAAAACAGAGACAATAGCTGTGTTTCCAATGCAGTTTTTCGCAGAATAAAGGCGATATTTAAACATTTTTCTACAAAGTTGCGAGGAATCTAATAAAGTGGAATCTCTGAGACTCCACTTTAAGGAAAATGGACGCTTTGCGATTCAATGGTTTTGGAGCTGTGATTACTATTGCAGCCACTGCTGTTGCCGTGATTGTCGGTAGAAGACAAAGGCAGCGGGTGATCGCTTAAAGGCAACGTCCTTACATCTGGCAGCGGCCATGAATAAGGAATTTTTGGGAGAGAATTGTGGATGACACAAATTGTGGATTGGCCCCCTCGACGGAGTTCGGCATGTGGGTCTCTCCGAGCCTGCGAGTCGACCTCTATTGCCGGGAAGGGACCTGGAAGACGACATGGTGCCGCTTTACTCCCCCTGGCCGACCGACGGCAAGCGAAACCAAGACGACCCGTCTGCCCTAATTGTCCTGCATTGGCGCCTCGTCGGTTCGGTGTTTAGGTGCCCTGTATGTAACGGTACAATGGGAGAAGGAGACGGCACGGAGGCTTGCAACGTGTTTAATGAAATATATAAATATATATGAAGTGTGTGATTAACCCAAATGTATACGGTGTGACTATGTGTAATAGGTATATGAGGAGTGTTACCAGGTGGTGTTGAAGGTGCGTGTTGAGATCGGTGCGGAAGTCCAGAAAGGGCAAGGTAGGCTTGGCGATCCAGGGACAGGCAGGAGGTCGGGCTGGAGCGAGGCGTCGTGGTCCAAAGGCAGGCGTGAGTTCAAGATCCAGGAAGGCAGCAGAGAGTCCAGAGGGGATCCAGGGAGACGAGACACACAGCTCGAAACCAGGGGATTTCGACGGGTTGCTGGATGACGCCACAAGACCAGACACAGTGAGCACGACGGATGGGAAACACAAAGAGCGAGGAAGCACATGAGCAAAGAAGTGAGTACAAGTACAAGTAGCTACGTTCTACGTTTTAGGACACGCTAGCTTATGAAGGCAGGAGACTCATCAGCGTCAGGTGTGTTGATTGCAGAGTGACTGCAGCAGGAGAGGAATGCCCGTGGCCGTGTCCCGTGGTGAGCTCCGCGAAGCGCACAGCAGAGTGAGAGGCGGCAGGTGTATGAACCGTAACACTGTAACTGCCGAAAAAAAAGTGTTTCCATCATATTTTAAAGTTAAAGTTAAAGTACCAATGATTGTCACACACACACTAGGTGTGGCGAGATTATTCTCTGCATTTGACCCATCACCCTTGATCACCCCCTGGGAGGTGAGGGGAGCAGTGGGCAGCAGCGGTGGCCGCGCCCGGGAATCATTTTGGTGATTTAACCCCCAATTCCAACCCTTGATGCTGAGTGCCAAGCAGGGAGGTAATGGGTCCCATTTTTATAGTCTTTGGTATGACTCGGCCGGGGTTTGAACTCACAACCTACCGATCTCAGGGCGGACACTCTAACCACTAGGCCACTGAGTAGCGACACACTTCAATATCGAAACGTAAAAACCACCTCATAAGAACTTAAAATTTTTTAAGCGATATTTGAGAGGTTTTTCAAAATATGGGTGTTTCCATCACCAGTTTCTTATTGCAATAATTAAGGTTTTGCGCATTTCTGGGAGTAATGTAAAGGCAGCTAATGATCGGTGCAGTGCAAAACAAACAGATAAAGTAAGATAGTGTACATCTTGTACTGGTGGTCCAAATATTTGTCAAAACTCAGAATGTATCAGTTTTTGTACTTTGAGTAATCCCATATAAAGAGCCACACCAGTCTTCCTTACACACCTCCACAAGGTTTCTCAAAAGATCCCAATCAGCCACAAAACAGGCTAAAGATAAAAAAAGGAGCATTACAAATGTGCACCAGTCTTCCCTTCATTATCTTCATATTAACCCTCTTTGGCCTTTCATTTGAGTCTTCATTTCATCTTTTGTGTGATATCTGAAGCACTTACCACCCCAGCGTCGGCGATACAAGAACGCTTCTGTTTGCTTGCACACACAAAGAGCAGTGGGAAAGAAACAGCTGAAGGGTAATCGGGCAGATGAAGATCATGAGGTTGCAGTTTGCCGTGGGTCAATGTTCAGCAGCTGTGAGACAAAGATGCCATTAAAATGATCCCTCGCGGCCCCCAGCTTGCTGAACAAACATTACATTTGATAAGCGGATGACTTGTGATTCGATCAGATCTCACGTTGGCACAAAGGACCTCTCTTGTGTGACTTGGACAATATGTCCGATGACTGGGGAATTCTCGAGCAGGCACAGAGAATATGATCATGAAATAATCATCCAGTGTGTCACTTTATGAGCATGCGGTGATCACATTACACGTGCCTCGTTCAAACATCCCTCATTACGTTCTTCCTATCCCGCACACAAACACACACATCCACACACACACACACACACACAGATTTTTTTGTTGATCCTTGTTCCTGCACTTATGCACACTTTGTAAAGATGTACACTCGGGGCTGTCATAATAAAGCATTAATGCGGTGTAATCCGCTATCATTATTAATCTGATCGAAAATGTCAACGGAATTAACCCACATACCAAATCCCTGAAACATTTATGGCAATGCAATCCAGTGCACGTATTTTCAGATCTCTCCAGAATTGGATTCAAGTCTAGACTCTGGCTGGGCCACTCAAGGATATTTACAGAGTTGTCCACGAAGCTGTGTGCTAGGGTCCCGCTGAAAGATGAACCGTCGCCCGAGTTCAAGAGCGTTCTGAAAACATCCCCACAGTAGGGTTATACGGTATACCGGTATAAGTATAGTACCGCGATACCAATGAATCATATTCGGTACTATACCGCCTCTGAAAAGTACCGGTCCGCCAATCCCCCCCACCGTCGTCACGTCATGACATTGCTGGTTTACGAGCATGTTCGGCAGCGCGCAATCACAGAGTACTTACAAGCAGACACAGTGTGTGGACAGAAAAGGGAGAACGGATGCATTTTGGCTTAAAACTAATGATAAAGGTGAAGTTATAACACTGAAATGCCCTCAGGAAGAGGTGCTTTAAAGGGGAACATTATCACAATTTCAGAATGGTTAAAACCATTAAAAATCAGTTCCCAGTGGCTTATTATATTTTTCGAAGTTTTTTTCAAAATTTTACCCATCACGCAATATCCCTAAAAAAAAATTCAAAGTGCCTGATTTTAACCATCGTTATAAACACCCGTCCATTTTCCTGTGACGTCACATAGTGAAGCCAACACAAACAACGGAAAGAACAGCAAGCTATAGCGACATTAGCTCGGATTCAGACTCGGATTTCATCGGCTTAAGCGATTCAACAGATTACGAATGTATTGAAACGGATGGTTGTAGTGTGGAGGCAGGTAGCGAAAACGAAATTGAAGAAGAAACTGAAGCTATTGAGCCATATCGGTTTGAACCGTATGCAAGCGAAACCGACGAAAACGACACGACAGCCAGCGACACGGGAGAAAGCGAGGACGAATTCGGCGATCGCCTTCTACCCACCGATTGGTATGTGTTTGTTTGGCATTAAAGGAAACTAACAACTCTGAACTAGGTTTACAGCATATGAAATACATTTGGCAACAACATGCACTTTGAGAGTGCAGACAGGCCAATTTTCATCAATTAATATATTCTGGAGACATACCCTCATCCGCTCTCTTTTCCTGAAAGCTGATCTGTCCAGTTTTGGAGTTGATGTCAGCAAGCCAGGGAAGCTAGGGTCGATAGGGGGTTTAGCTCGCTCGTCTGCGGGAACAAACTGCCGCCATTGCTTGCCGTGCTACCAAGGTCATTTGTCCCTGAATTGCTCACACACTCCGGCAGATTCAATGGGGGTCTGGAGGCAGATTTCTTTGACTTTATCGTTGGAAATGCATCTGCTTTGAGTGTCGCAGGATATCCACACATTCTTGCCATCTCTGTCGTAGCATAGCTTTCGTCGGTAAAGTGTGCAGAACAAACGTCCAATTTCTTGCCACTTTCGCATCTTTGGGCCACTGGTGCAACTTGAATCCGTCCCTGTTCGTGTTGTTACACCCTCCGACAACACACCGACGAGGCATGATGTCTCCAAGGTATGGAAAACAGTCGAAAAAACGGAAAATAACAGAGCTGATTTGACTCGGCGGATTGCTTCCGGATGTGACGTCACAACGTGACGAGAGCGAATATTAGAAAGGCGTTTAATTCGCCAAAATTCACCCATTTAGAGTTAGGAAATCGGTTTAAAAAATATATGGTCTTTTTTCTGCAACATCAAGGTATATATTGACGCTTACATAGGTCTGGTGATAATGTTCCCCTTTAAGACATGGCTAGCTAGCAGCTAACGTTCATCCACAATCGCCAGTGTTTTAGCTTCTTCTAAATCACTAATCCTCGCCTCCATGGTGACAAATAAAATAATTTTCTTACAAGTATCATCCCTGCAGGTCGAGGAATAGCTAAACATGCTTCACTACACACCGTAGCTCACTGGCGTCAAAAAGTAAACAAATGCCATTGGTGGATCTACACCTGACATGCACTGTAATAATACTAAGTACAAGAGCATATCTAGTTGATACTACTATGATTACGTCGTAATTTTTTGGCATCACAACATCTTCTTACGTTTAAAAAAAATTCTTATTATGTTTATAAACTCAAGAAATATGTTCCCGGACACATGAGGACTTTGATATATGACCAATGTATGATCCTGTATCGGATTGATGCCCAAATTTGTGGTATTATCCAAAACTAATGTAAAGTATCAAATTACATTAGTTCAACAGAAGAATACATGATTATTTAATTTGAACAGAGGTGTAGATAGAACATGTTAAAAGAGAAAGTAAGCAGATATTTTTTGGCATCACAACATCTTATTACGTTTAAAAAAAAATCTTATTTTGTTTATAAACTCAAGAAATATGTCCCCGGAAGATTTCGAAGATTTCCCCTTGGAGTAAACGAAGCCAAGCGCTTGGTTTAACGTCATTTTCCCTCGCTTCCTGGCGTGCTTTTAAGAGTGCACTGCTGTGTTTGGATGGAGACAGGTGTCGACAATATTGGAGATACTAAAAGTATACAGCGAAGGAGAAAACTATTTGATGTTTTGCAGCAGGCGATGTGTCGTGAACGTTGTCACAACCTGTTTTTAAAACTAATGTAAAGTATCAAATTACATTAGTTCAACAGAAGAATACATGATTATTTAATTTGAACAGAGTTGTAGATAGAACATGTTAAAAGAGAAAGTAAGCAGATATTAACAGTAAATGAACAAGTAGATTAATAATTAACTTTCTACCACTTGTCCTTAATAATGTTGACAAAATTATAGAATGATAAATGACACAATATGTTACTGCATATGTCAGCAGACTAAATTAGAAGCCTTTGTTTGCTTACTTACAAATAAAAGACAAGTTGTCTTGTATGTTCACTATTTTATTTAAGGACAAACTTGCAATAATAAACATATGTTTAATATGGGTTATGGGTTATACTTGTATAGCGCTTTTCTACCTTCAAGGTACTCAAAGCGCTTTGACACTATTTCCACATTCACACACTGATGGCGGGAGCTGCCATGCAAGGCCCTAACCACCACCCATCAGGAGCAAGGGTGAAGTGTCTTGCTCAAGGACACAACGGATGTGACGAGGTTGGTAGAAGGTGGGGAAACTTTAGCGGTGCCTTGTTTCCTGCCTGGCATTCACACTAAAGAGTTCATTCTTTTTTTCGTCAGGCCAGAGAATTTTGTTTCTCCTGGTCTGAGAGTCTTTCAGGTGCAATTTGGCAAATATTTACGAATAAATGACTTCCGGATGGCCACTCTACCATACAGGACTGATTGGTGGATTGCCATAGATATGGTAGTCCTTCTGTAAAGTTCCCCTCTGTCCACAGAGGAATGCTGTAGCTCTGACAGATCCACCATCGGGTTCTTGGTCACCTCCCTAACAAAGACCCTTCTCCCCCGATCGCTCAGTTTAGATGGCCCGCCAGCTCTAGAAAGATTCCTGGTGGTTCAAATGTCTGCCATTTACGAAAGATGGAGGCCACTGTGCTCATTGGGACCTTCAAGGCAGCAGATATTTTGTTGTGCCCTTCCCCAGATATGTGTCTCAAGACAATCCTGTCTCTGAGGTGTACAGGCAATTCCTTTGACTTCATTCCTGATATGTGCTCTGCCATGCACTGTCAAGTGTGGGACCTTAAATATAGACATCATGTCCAATCAACTATATTTACCAGAGGTGGACTTCAATTAAACTGTAGGAACATCTCAAGGATGATCAGTTGACACAGGAGGCCCCTGATCTCACCTTTTAGCTTCATGGCAAAGGCTGTGAATACTTCTGTACATGGGATTTCTTAGTACCGTATTTTTCGGACCATATGGCGCACTTAAAATCCTTTAATTTTCTCAAAAATCGACAGTGCGCCTTAAACCCCAGTGCGCCTAATGCACGTAATAATTCTGGTTGTGCTTACCGACCTTGAAGCAATTTTATTTTGTACATGGTAAAATTATAAGTGTGACCAGCAGATGGTAGTCCCACCTAAGATATGTGTAGGCTGCAATATGACACCAGTAAACAACACCAAAACTTTAAATGTTCCATTGAAAATAAAGAACATTACACACGGCGTTCAAAAATCTGTCAAAATGTTTTAGTATGACTTTGAAGCCACACCGCTTGATGGATTTGTGACCCATTTCGGGTACCGTAGCCATAGATACTAGTATTACTATGTTTTGTCAGCGCTCAAATTTTACCGCAGCATTTGCCGCGACCGCCGTCGTCATTTGCCGTGATGCCCCAAAAATTGACCAACATTTGCGGCAAGAACATGCCGTGACCGCCATTGACTTTTTACTTGTTAATGGACAAGGGATGTAACAGTAAACGGTATAATGATAATTTGCGAAAATTCCCGACATTTTCGGCAACCCGAAGTCAGGCGCATGCACACTAGCGTCGTTTGGCTTGATAATCATGGCGGACCAACGCCACCGACTTTGCTGTGAAGATTTCCCCTTGGAGTAAACGAAGCCAAGCGCTTGGTTTAACGTCATTTTCCTTCGCTTCCTGGTCTGCTTTTAAGAGTGCACTGCTGTGCTTGGATGGAGACAGGTGTGGACAATATTGGAGATACTAAAAGTATACAGCGAAGGAGAAAACTATTTGATGTTTTGCAGCAGGCGATGTGTCGTGAACGTTGTCACAACTTGTTTATAAAGTCTTCACTTTGTTTACTGGATGTACACTCCTTTATTTAACTGCAAACTGTATCAGTGTGAATAATGACATCAATACAAGCTATGATGTTTTGTCATCTCATCGAATTGAACGCAGGCGGTGAAGATTGTTTATTCGAAGTGAGAAGTATCACTTGATGGCCAAACTGTTGTACTGAAACACTAGGGAGGCGTTGGAGAAGAACAAAGCTTGTTTATTAGACTTCATCTTCATTAGCCAAACTGCTTTGTGTTTTATTTTGATATCAAAAAGTAAACACTAGGTTTTGGTTCCACTAATTGTGTTTTTTTCATGTCACTTCAAAAATCTTTCATGTGACATCATTTTGTTAATGTGTTATTGTGTATAGTTAATTCCTGTATGACATATTTCTGCTCAAACTCATAATGCATCTGTCCCGATACATCATCTAAATGTTGTACATAACTTTAAAAAAAAAAAACTTAAAAAAAACTCTCTATCAAAATGTAAAAATACAGATAAACACATCATGTAATGACAAAAAGCTGACAAGTTGATGTTATTAAAGAATAAAAAATAACCTAATATTTGTCTATAAATATATGGGTAACGTTTATCTATAATCTTTTTATTAGACATTACAAATGACATGATGGTATTACGTTCACACCCCAACACTGCTTTACCTAACAATCAGTAATCATGATTTCAATATTGATAACAACAATCTTAATTATTACTTTGGCCGTAATTGGCACTATACATACATATATATACATATATATATGATTGCCTCTCAACGGGGGGTGCTTACAAACATCAGTTGTCTACCAGTCTAAGGTAACACGCAAGGACATTAACACATCCGACACATATGTAGGATTAACTGAAGGAGAGTTCAAAACCAGATGGAACAATCACAAGGCTTCTTTCAGGAACCAAAACCTGCGGAATACCACAGAACTCAGCAAACACATTTGGGACCTCAAAGACAATAATGTTGAATATTCAATAACATGGCAAATTCTTGCATCCAGCACACCTTACAATAGTGGTAATAAAAGATGCAACCTATGCTTGAAAGAGAAACTGTTTATTATTTACCGTCCAGACCTGTCATCCCTCAACAAGCGCAGCGAAATTGTAACAGCATGCCGCCACAGACGGAAACACCTCCTAGGTAACACATGAGCCAATCACCACGCCCCTACACCAGCCTGTACCCACCCACTCTGTGCCCTATATAATCCATGGTATGTGAATGCTCCCATTAAAATCTCCTGATGATTGAGGGAACCCCCCCTCATGAAACAGGCCTGTAGAGATGAAATAGTCTTGTGATTTTTTTCCCACACATACATATATTGCGCTCTACTACGGTATCGAGCACTATTTTTTGGATAACCTTATTAAGACATATACTCCGCTCCAAATTGACATTTGTTGAGCACTGTACGACGATCAGAAATGGAAAAATTCAACATCGACTACTCCACGAAGAACATTCCCATACCCGCGCAGAATGACTACAAGCTAAGGCTCATAGAAAAGACGGAACACTTCCTAAGAAGGATGCGGTGGAAAGCACATTTTTTCCTCCACCCTGAAACAAAAGGAACGCAAAAGAAAACTTACGGATTCAAATCTACCAAGAACCCACCCACAGTTGAGGAACTAAAGGATTTTGAGAACGACATGCTCAAAATGATACAATCAGTCAAATTCAAGCCAATCCGCAACCCACTCCTCACCAAGCTGAAAAATGACAAGGAGCGCATCAAGAAAGTAAACAACCTCATCATAGCTGCCGATAAAACCACAAACTTCTACAGAATGGACATACCAGAACATCACACCTTACTGGACAGAAGCATCACCAAATCATACAAAAAAGCACAACCCAGCACCTTACAGAACATCCACCTGGAAAATAAAAGGATCGCGGCTGAACTGGACATTGAGGACAGGGTGGACGCCACAGCCAACAAGGAAGCCTTCATCACATTGAAGGACCACAAACACAACTTCGCAAATAACCCAACATGCCGACTAATAAACCCAACTAAATCTGAAATAGGAAAAATCAGCAAAATAATCCTGGACAGAGTCAACACAAAAATCAAGGACAAAACACCACTCAACCAATGGAGAAATACAGCAGCAGTAATCAAATGGTTCAACAACATCCAAGACAAACAACAGCACAACTTTATCTCCTTTGATATCGAAGAATTTTACCCTTCCATCACGCAAGACCTACTGACTCAAGCACTAGACTTCGCCTCAGACTACGACTCAATCACAGGCAACGAAAGAAACATCATCATCCACGCAAAAAACTCCATTCTCATCCACAACAGTACACCATGGCAAAAAAAGAACAATGCAACATTTGACGTCACTATGGGAAGTTTTGACGGAGCAGAAACGTGTGAACTCGTTGGGAGTTTCCTCCTCTCCCAGCTCGCTAGCCTCAATCTGAACCTTGGTATTTACCGTGATGACGGACTGTCAGTGTGTCGCGCCTCGCCAAGGAGCAGCGAGAATACCAAGAAGCGCATATGCCAAATTTTCAAAGAGAACGGCCTACGGATCACGATTGAAGCCAACAAGCAAACCGTCAACTTCCTTGACGTCACTTTCAACCTGAGAAATAACAGCTACCAACCATTCACGAAACCCAACACAACACTCCAATACGTGCACCATGACAGCAACTACCCACCCACCACCATGAAAAGAATACCTTCCGGAATTAATAAAAGGCTATCGATGCTGTCATCTAGCAAAGCTGAATTTGACCAAGCAACCCCCCCGTACCAAAAAGCCCTTGATGAAAGCGGATACAATGTCACCCTCACCTATGAACCCACGCCAGGAAACCAACCGAAAAAGAACAGAAAACGAAACGACATCATCTGGTACAACCCCCCATACAGCAAAAACGTCTTAACTAACATTGGACACAAATTCCTCAATCTGATTGACAAACACTTTCCCAAAGACAACACCCTAAGAAAAGTATTCAACAAGAACAACATTAAATTGAGCTACAGCTGTATGAACAATATACGACAAATCATCTCAAACCACAACAAAACAATTGCAAATGAGCCGTCGGCCCCCGGACAGAGCGACTCCAAAACCAACAAAGGTTGCAACTGTCGAAAAAAACCTGATTGCCCTCTCAACGGGGGGTGCTTACAAACATCAGTTGTCTACCAGTCTAAGGTAACACGCAAGGACATTAACACATCCGACACATATGTAGGATTAACTGAAGGAGAGTTCAAAACCAGATGGAACAATCACAAGGCTTCTTTCAGGAACCAAAACCTGCGGAATACCACAGAACTCAGCAAACACATTTGGGACCTCAAAGACAATAATGTTGAATATTCAATAACATGGCAAATTCTTGCATCCAGCACACCTTACAATAGTGGTAATAAAAGATGCAACCTATGCTTGAAAGAGAAACTGTTTATTATTTACCGTCCAGACCTGTCATCCCTCAACAAGCGCAGCGAAATTGTAACAGCATGCCGCCACAGACGGAAACACCTCCTAGGTAACACATGAGCCAATCACCACGCCCCTACACCAGCCTGTACCCACCCACTCTGTGCCCTATATAATCCATGGTATGTGAATGCTCCCATTAAAATCTCCTGATGATTGAGGGAACCCCCCCTCATGAAACAGGCCTGTAGAGATGAAATAGTCTTGTGATTTTTTTCCCACACATACATATATATATATATATATATATATATATATATATATATATATATATATATATATATATATATATATATATATATATATATTTCCTTAAAGAAAATAATGTTTGCCTTGGTGCCCTTCTAACTTGCTTTGGTGCCCTAAAATATGAGCCCTCCTTTAAGGCAACACTTGCCTAGACCTTAAAAAGTTCAAATTCAAGGCCTGGTGTGTGTATAAGGACCGCAAAATGCCAGACACATTATCTGGCGTTTTGTTTCGCAATATTATGCAAACCCAACATTTCTTACCTTCTGGTAACTTCTGATGTGTATTTGAGATCTGCATAAGTCCTTAAAATGTTTGTAAGAAAATAGACCTGAATAGACTCGCTCATCAGCAGTGCGCCTTATAATCCGGTGCGCCCTTTGGTCCGGAAAATACGGTATTTAATTTCAATAAATTTGCAAAAAATTCAACAAAAAAAATGTTTTCATATTGTTACTATGGGGAATTTTGAAGACAAATGTGTTGCTTTTTGCAAAATAAGGCTGTAGCATGACAAAATGTGGAAAAAGTGTAATTACATTCCTGATACGCTGTAAATTAAAATGTGTCTTTATTTGTGTTTGACCAGACTTAATTCACAGCGACAACTTTACAAACATTGAGCTACAGATTGTCCGTGTCCTGCGGTGCCATCTTTATCCTCTGTTAGTATTGACAACCACTAACACACAAGGTACCGCAAATACATGCTCCCACGTGTGCATGTGAGCCCCGCCCCTTTTCCTCAACATTCCAGCATCCTGCTGACTGACAGACAGATAGAGATGGAGAGAGAAAGAGCGAGATCTTTCTCGTCTTCCCCCAGCTGTGAGAGCATCCCTGGCTTCGCCTCCCCCTCCCTGCCCCTTGGGATGGAGCGCTCACACAACGGCAGATGGGTGGAATGCATAATACATAGACTATTTGGGGGGATGGCAGTGTGTGTGTGTGTGTGTGTGTGTGTGTGTGTGTGTGTGTGTGTGTGTGTAGTCTTTGGGGAGTGGGCCGTGCAATCGTTCGTGTTCCGAACTCATTTGAAGTGCAAAAGCCAAATGAGTGTGAAGCGTTTCATTACTCATGCTGTGTGTACTCGTACCAAGACCCATGCAGTCACAACTTTTGACGTGTGGCTGCACGTGTGTGTGTGTTTGTACAGTGAAGGGCGTTTAAGTGAGTCTTTCATTCATCTCGCATGCTTCTTCTGCTCATGTAAAACCACTTTATTTCCCTAATTGCTGTGATTAGTGCAAGATGAGACCAATGTATCATAATGCTGTGTAATTGGTACTCAATTGTGAACTAACTATGGAAGTAGAATTGTCTCACATCAACTTATGTATATCAATGTGATATTAATACATATGCATATATTAAAAGATATACAAATACAAATACAAATGTGATATACAAATAAATAAATAAATAATTTCTATGAATAAACGCGTATTTGTAAATATATTTTTGAGACTTGAAAATACATACAAATAAAATGTATACATATAAAAATGTGACATACAAATAAAACAAGAATTTGTATAAATAAATGTATATTTGTAAATATATTTTTGAGATTTTATATAAATATGCTTGATTTTGTATTTGTATGTGCATTGAATTTGCATATGTGGATCGCTTTTTTGCTTTTGTGTCGATGAGACATTTTTACCACAAACCAGGTGCACAATTAAATGTGACCTACACACTCCCCTGAACAACCAGCGAGGGCACTGCAGCCAGAGCGGTCTGGGTCACAGACATGGTCAGACACTGGCGAGCCAATCAGAGGCACACTAGGGAGGGTCATATTACGTCATGACTTTTGGTATGATTTGACACACATTGCACTGGTAAGAGATCAGTATCTACATCGGGACATGGTCATTAAACGGCATTGATACAATAAAATAAGCAGCTAGCCTGGTCTTTCAGTTTAACTGGATGAATTAGTATTAGCTAATACAACGCTAATGTTAGCTAGGTCAGGTCCGTTGTGTGTTCTCTCTGTAAAGACGTGGATTGTTTTTGTGCAGAGAACTCCGGGCATTTTGCCTATAACACATATAATGCTCTGTGACCCAGACCGCTCTGGCTGCAGTGCCCTCTGCTGGTTGTTCAGGGGAGTGTGTAGGTCACATTTATTTGTGCATCTGGTTTGTGGTAGAAATGTCTAAAAAATGTCAAAAAAGCGATCCACATATGCAAACTCAATACAAATACAAATACAAAATCAAGCATATTTATATTCAAATCTCAAAATCATATTTACAAATACACGTTTATTTATACAAATTCTTGATTTATTTGTATGTCACATTATTATATTTAAACATTTTATTTGTATATATTTTCAAATCTAGGATAGGATAAGATAGGTCTTTATTGTCATTGCACAAGTACAACAAAACTTTGTTTTCAGCACAAACCCGTTCAAGATTAGACAAACAAACAATGCACAGGGTTACAGAACAGGAACGCTGATGGGTCGCCACAAGGCGCCCCGTAAAAAATGGGGAAAAAGGTAAAATGCTGGGGAAGGATGAGTACAAAAAATACAATCTAGACTGGGCTCCTAAGGGGGCCCAGTCTGGAGTGGGAAAAAACCTCCATAGCAAAGCACATATACATATTACAGCATACATCTCGAGATATCTGGCAACAGAGGGAAGGGAGTGCGGGGTTATGGTGGTGGGCCGCAGCTCTCAGGTGCTGACCATCCTTCCATCACCCCTATGAGATTTGTGTCAAGGGCGTTGGATTGGGGGTGTTGGGGTATGTATGTGTGTGGCATATATTTTTGTGGATGCATGTTATGGTATTGCTTTGTATTGTTTTGTTGGATTGATTAATTAAAAAAAAAAAATTATATATTTAAAAAAAAAAAAAAAATAATAAAAAAAAATAGATTTTTTAAAAATGAGAATTGATTCTGAATCGCATAACGTGAGAATCGCAATTCGAATTCGAATCGATTTTTTCCCACACCCTTAGTAGATATCTTAACGTCCTCGACTGAAAAGGGTCGCCAGGCACGCGGCCCTCCTTCTCCCAAGAGCATACTTGCCAACCTTGAGACCTCCAATCTCGGGAGGTGTGTGTGGGGGGGGCGTGGTTTCGGGCGTGGTTAAGAGGGGAGGGGTATATTTACAGCTAGAATTCTACAAGTCAAGTATTTCATATATATATATATATATATAAATATATATAAGAAATACTTGACTTTCAGTGAATTCTAGCTATATATATATATATATTTATTTATTTTATTATATATATATATATATATATATATATATGTATGTATATATATATATATATATATATATATATATATATATATATATATATATATATTTATATATATATATATAAGAGAAATACCGTATTTTTCGGAGTATAAATTGCACCAGACTATAAGTCGCACCTGTCGAAAATGCATAATAAAGAAGGAAAAAAACATATATCAATTGCACTGGAGCTCGGCCAAACTATGAAAAAAACTGCGACTTATAGTCCGATAAATACGGTACTTGAATTTCAGCATTCATTTATTTACACATATACACACACATATATGTGTCACTATCTTTCAAACCATGCTGAACACCCTCTCTGATGATGCATTGCTGTGTGGCACGCACAAAAGTGCTTTCATCAAATGCACTAGAGTCTGGAATCTTCCATCTCTCCCTAGCATGGCCCAAAACCGGTCAATCTTTGCTTCCTGATGAAGATCTTCACTGCCAAGCACTTGGTAGTTCACTACTTCTTTACGGAGGCTATCCAGGTCCAATCGCAGCTGCGGCTTGGAACTTACAAGCGTATTTCTTCATCTTACTCGTCGTCGGCGTCGCCATGGCTGTATCTTCCTCGTTATTCTGCTTCGTCTCCTTGTTGTGTGCGCAGTTGTGCACTGCACTCTCTAAAAGCCGTAGATGTTATTGTCACATATGCATGTACATTGCTGTTTACGGCAGACGGACTGCTTTACGGTAGACGAAAACGTGACTGCTGTTGTTGTGTGTTGTTACCGCGCTGAGAGGACGTTAATGAAACTGCCTAACATTAAACCCACATAAGAAACCAAGAACTCGCCCTCGATCATTCTACAGTTATAACGTGATTGGGCAGGCATGCTGTTTATATTGTGGGAAAGCGGACGTGAGGACAGGCTGTCGACACGTCACTCAGGTACGCATGGAGCTGGAGGGGGCGTGGCCTTCAACTCCGCCTGAATTTCAGGAGTTTTTCGGGAGGAAATTTGTCTCGGGAGGTTTTCGGGAGAGGCGCTGAATTTCGGGAGTCTCCCGGAAAATCCGGGAGTGTTGGCAAGTATGCCCAAGAGTCCGTCGTGTGTCCAGCAACAACTGCTCCGTCACGACAAGCAGGTTCCCCTAAACCCAAGATCTTGTCAATTTCGTTGAGGCCAGTTAAATAGTTCCAATGTTGATTTGGAGAGCAGTGCAAAAAGAGGCAACAAAAAAAGTTAAGACAAGACAAGACAAAGAAGCAAGCAGGAGAGATAAGGGAGAGGAAAGGGGAACGTTCACCCTCGATAAGTGCCAGAGAGAAAGAAATATATTTACAAATACACGTTTATTTATATACATTATTTGTTTATTTGTATATCACATTTGTATTTGTATTTGTATATTTATTAATATATGCATATGTATTAATTAGATATATGCGTTAAAATGTAATATCGGAAATTATCGGTATCGGTTTTTTGATTATCGGTATCGTTTTTTAAAATTTTAAAATTTTAATTTTTTTTTATTAAATCAACATAAAAAACACAAGATACACTTACAATTAGTGCATCAACCCAAAAAACCTCCCTCCCCCATTTACACTCATTCACACTCATTCACACAAAAGGGTTGTTTCTTTCTGTTATTAATATTCTGGTTCCTACATTATATATCAATATATATCAATACAGTCTGCAAGGGATACAGTCCATAAGCACACATGATTGTGCGTGCTGCTGGTCCACTAATAGTACTAACCTTTAACAGTTAATGTGACTAATTTTCATTAATTACTATTTTCTATGTAACTGTTTTTTGTCAAGACTTGATCCTTGGGTTTAGTTTTTCCGGAAGGCAACGGAAAGTTGGCTCAGGCGAGACGGGAATGTAAGTACATGATTTAATATTAACACTCAAAAAAAGGGAACAAACAAAAGGTGTGCACAGTGGAGGTACAAAACACAAAACTTGCACAAAGGCAGAAACTATGAACAACAAAAAACACTAACTGTGGCATTAATAAACATAAACTTACTTGGCATGGACTAAAGGAGCAGCATGAACGATGGACATGAAACCAAGTGTCAGGAATGGGCAGAGCATAAATGCGGATGTCGCCAGAAAGACAAACTGAAAACAATCAACTTAAATACTACAGACATGATTAGTGAAAACAGGTGCGTGACTCAAAACGTGAAACAGGTGCGTGACGTGACAGGTGAAAACTAATGGTTGCTATGGTGACAAAACAAACAAAAGTGCACAAAAAGTCCAAAAACAAAACCGAACATGACTAAAACAAAACATGATCACACAGACATGACATTTTTATATTGTTTTACTTTCTTTTTTATTCAAGAAAATGTTTTTAATTTATTTATATTATTTTATTTTATGATTTTTTTAAAAAAAAGTACCTTATCTTCACCATACCTGCTTGTCCAAATTAGGCATAATAATGTGTTAATTTCGCGACTGTATAATATCAGTTGATATCAGTATCGGTTGATATCGGTATCGGGAATTAAAAGTTGGACAATATCGGAATATCGGATATCGGCAAAAAGACATTATCGGACATCCCTAGTATTAATATCATATTGATATGTATAAGTTGATGTGAGACAATTCTACTTCCATAACTAACAAGACCTACTCCGGCATAGGTAGTGGATTTGGGATAGACAAGCTGAGCTGAAGCATGACTAATACAGAATAGTAGTAATTAACGCCTCTTCTGTAGAAGGGGGTCCTCTCCCGTTATCATAGAATGCATCACTTTGGAGTTGTTATTTGACAAAAGTCAAAACCCCACTCTCTTTGTCTGTGGGAATCCATGGAGATGGAGATGGGGGGGTGGGGGGGTACATGTCAGATGATGAAGACACAACTGACAAATGCACGCGTTGGTTTAGACAAACATCAAGAGAGGAGGGGGAGCGGAAAAGGAGAGGAGAGAGAAGGAACAATGAAGACAAGACAGAACAAGAGAGAGCTGGCAGGTAGCGCTTCTCTAGAGGTTCATTAGGCTTGTCAGAATTGTTGGCTGTGAATATGCTAGCACAGCAAGCACACACACACACACACACACACACACAAAGACACAGAGGAAGGCAGCTCGGTGCAGGTGCATGAAGCTCTCATCTGCTGACAGGTTCGAATAAAAGAGCCAGAAAGGGAGCCACGCTGCGCGTCTCCAAATGGCTGCAGTGGGAATGAACATATCCTGGGTGGCGATAAAGTTCTGCCTGTGAGGGTGCACGTCCCATCAATATATACAGTATTTAGCACTTAAATACGTTTTAAACGGCATGTGTTTACCAGTCTTGGAGAGTGACCGCCTCTTCCTGCCATAAATGATTCCTCAGATCCAGAAAGACCAGAAAGAACATTGCATGGTTACACATGGACCCAATTCTGAATCTGTTTTGTTTGAAAGAAACCACATGAGACCTCTTCGCATTTTGCAAGGGTAAATTTTCAAACCGATGATGAAATGATGTGAAACACTGCAATCTCCGTGAGAGTCCTGTTTGTGTGTGTGTGTGTGTGTGTGTGTGTGTGTGTGCTTGTGTGTGTGTGTGTGAGTTTGCACTTCTATCTTTTACATTCATTGTTTTTTTTTTACATGTTTATTTGTTTTAAACAACCTTCTGAGTGAGGACATTTTCCAAAGTGGCATTCAGGCCGGTCATCACTTTTAATTCACTTACAGTATATGGCTTTTGAGTCTGTTTAGCCGTAAAATGCCAAACGTATCATATATGATACATGAGTTTTTGAGCGCTCAACATCATCAGTCTATTTTTTTTCCCTAAACAAATCTTGACGTATCAGATCAGACGCATGCATTAAAGGAAAAATCCACACCAAGGCTGTAATTGACTTATTAGAGGGTTGTCATGTGATCCTGCAAAATTGACAAAACAAGAGACAACTGATTTTTGAAGAGAAACTTTGCCAAAAGGGATAAAGTAAGAAACTTTTTTTTTTTCACTTACACTCATGTGAACGGTATGCAATTACGTAATATTTCATAATGTATTTTATAGTAAAACTGTGTTGAAAAAAATTGTATCAAATTTGAAACAGCAGGTATTTCAGTTAATGCAATTCTAAATTAGTCAATTGGCATTGTAATGCATTTAAAATAAATCAAATAATAAAAAACAATATAATTGTGTTGATTTGTATGTTTTTTTTTAGAAGGCAAATAATTACTACTTTGGATATGCTTTACAATGATTATGGATGTGAATTTAAGTGATCTAAAGCAGCTGGGGAAGATGATGGTCACAAATATAGTTCTTTTTTTTTTTTTTTTTTTAGATATTTCAGCGTATTGTTTTGTTTTGTTATGAAAATAACGTAAAAATAATATTTTGTGAATGGCTGGGTCAAATTTGATACAAATTAAAAAATATACATGAAGATTGATATTTGTAAAACAAAAAAAAGATTTGCTCTGAAGGACCAATAAGAGCCCCATTTTCCAATAATTGGAATTGTATGTCAATTATTCAGTGGCTCAGGCTTCACAGGGTTAAAGGCTTCTCACAAAGTGTCAGAGATCCTCGATACACACACTTGACACACACACTTTTCTCTCTGCTCTTTCGTTACTCATGTGGCAGTCACTGAAACTACATCGCAAATTCTCTCTAGTGCACAGGTGTCACACTCAAGGCCAGGGGGCCACATCTGGGCCGCCACGCCATTTAATGTGGCCCGCGAAAGCTGAGAAATAATATACGTCAATGAAGTACTTTTCATTTCTTACCAATTGTATTCGTTCTGTTTTGACAGAAATAAAAATACATGTACTACACGTAATTGCACACACTTTTATTCAATGTACAGTAACTAATATTATATTATCAAACATTACAAAACATTGTTTTCTTACAATAAACAAACATCTGCTTGACTTATGTATGAATCTGTAATAATAAATTTGTTAATGTTAATAATGTAATATAAGTTACATTTGTAAGTTGGAAAGTAGTTAGAATCTATAATAATAATAGACTATTAGTTTTGTGTTTCCTAATAATGTAACACATGTTATATTATCAAACATTATAAACATTCTTTTCTTACAATAAACAAAAATCTCTAACATCTGCTTGACTTACGTATGAATCTGTACTAATTAGAGATGTCCGATATTATCGGCCGATATATGCGTTAAAAAATAATATTGGAAATTATTGGTATCGGGTTTTTTTATCGGTATCGTTTTTTTAATTTTATTTTATTTTTTTTATTAAATCAACATAAAAAACACAAGATACACTAACAATTAGTGCACCAAACCAAAAAACCTCCCTCCCCCATTTACACTCATTCACACTCATTCACACAAAAGGGTTGTTTCTTTCTGTTATTAATATTCTGGTTCCTACATTATATATCAATATATATCAATACAGTCTGCAAGGGATACAGTCCATAAGCACACATGGTTGTGTACTATTGTGAATAATACTAACCTTTAACAGTTAATTTGACTAGTTTTCATTAATTACTAGTTTCTATGTAACTGTTTTTATATTGTTTTACCTTCTTTTTTATTCAAGAAAATGTTTTTAATTTATTTATCTTATTTTATTTTATTAATTTATTTTAAAAGTACCTTATCTTCACCATACCTGGTTGTCCAAATTAGGCATACTACTTTGTTAATTTCACGACTGTATATATCGGTTGATATCGGTATCGGTTGATATCGCCATCGGTAATTAAAGAGTTGGACAATATCGGAATATCGGATATCGGCAAAAAGCCATTATCGGACATCCCTAGTACTAATAAAGTTAATGTTAATAATGTAATATTAATTACATTTGTAAGTTGGAAAGTAGTTAGAATCTATAATAACAATAGACTATTAGTTTTGTGTTTCATAATAATGTGACAAATGTTATATTATCATACATTACAAACTTTTTTCTTAAAACAAAAATAAATGTCATGACCCTATGTTCCGGGTCATGTCTTGTTTTGTGTTTTTGTTATTTCTCGCAGTTTAGTGTTTTCCTCAGCGCTCCTTCCTTTGTTTGAGTCCAATATAATTATAATTATACAATTATAATCGCAAAAAGCCGCTGCCTGACCAAGGTTCAGAAAATCTGTAGGGACTCCTCCCACCCACACCAAGGACTGTTTTCACTACTGGACTTTAGAAAGAGGTTCCACAGTCTCCGTAGCAGAACCTTCGGGATCTGTAACAGCTTCTTCCCTCAGGCCATAAGACTCTTGAACACATCGTAATCATCCCCTCAATTACCCCCCAAAATGGATTTACTCGCTGGACTATAAAGACAATACAACATACATCCATAAACGTGGATGCATATGCAAAAGTGCAATACATTTATATGTACAGTAATCTATTTATTTATATCTGCACCTTATTGCTCTTTTATCCTGCACTACATCAAGATAATGCAACACAATTGTGTTCTTATCTGTACTGTAAAGTTCAAATTTGAATGACAATAAAAGGAAGTTGAAGTCATTAGTTAGTTAGTCTATTCTTTATTTGACGGGACAATGCACAGAGACAATAAAGGCCTACTGAAACCCACTACTACCGACCACGCAGTCTGATAGTTTATATATCAATGATGAAATCTTAACATTGCAACACATGCCAATACGGCCGGGTTAGCTTACTAAAGTGCAATTTTAAATTTCACGCGACATATCCTGCTGAAAACGTCTCGGTATGATGACGTCAGCGCGTGACGTCGCAGATTGTGGAGGACAATTTGAGACAGCATGATGGCCAGCTATTAAGTCGTCTGTTTCATCGCAAAAATCCACAGTATTATGGACATCTGTGTTGGTGAATCTTTTGCAATTTGTTCAATGAACAATGGAGACAGCAAAGAAGAAAGCTGTAGGAGGGAAGCGGTGTATTGCGGCCGGCATGCAGCAACACACACACGGCCGGTGTTTCATTGTTTACATTCCCGAAAGATGACAGTCAATCTTTACCATTGGCCTGTGGAGAACTGGGACAACAGAGACTCTTACCAGGAGGACTTTGAGTTGGATACGCAGACATGGTACCGTGAGTACGCTTCCAAACATTTGATCTCTTGCCCGTACGTGCGTGCCGCTATGTGCATGTCACGTAAATAATTCAATGTATACACCCTGATGATTATCTTGTGTGATGACTGTATTATGATGCTAGTATATATGATAGTATATATCTGTATCATGAATCAATTTAAGTGGACCCCGACTTAAACAAGTTGAAAAACTTATTCGGGTGTTACCATTTAGTGGTCAATTATACGGAATATGTACTTCACTGTGCAACCTACTAATAAAAGTCTCAAAAAGTCTCACGTACGTAACTTTGGGGACTTTGGGGAAATATATGTGCTGTATGAACTTTGGGGAGGTGAACGGTACTTTGGGTTGTGGGATTGAGTGTGTTGTGCAGGTGTTTGAGTTGTATTGGCGGGTTATATGGACGGGAGGGGGGAGGTGTTTGTTATGCGGGATTAATTTGTGGCATATTAAATATAAGCCTGGTTGTGTTGTGGCTAATAGAGTATATATATGTCTTGTGTTTATTTACTGTTTTAGTCATTCCCAGCTGAATATCAGGTCCCACCCGCCTCTCACAGCATCTTCCCTATCTGAATCGCTCCCACTGTCCTCTAGTCCTTCACTCTCACTTTCCTCATCCACAAATCTTTCATCCTCGCTCAAATTAATGGGGAAATTGTCGCTTTCCCGGTCCGAATCGCTCTCGCTGCTGGTGGCCATGATTGTAAACAATGTGCGGATGTGAGGTGCTCCACAACCTGTGACGTCACTCTACTCGTCTGCTACTTCCGGTAGAAGCAAGGCTTTTTTATCAGCGACCAAAAGTTGCAAACTTTATCGTCAATGTTCTCTACTAAATCCTTTCAGCAAAAATATGGCAACATCGCAAAATGATCAAGTATGACACATAGAATGGACCTGCTATCCCCGTTTAAATAAGAAAATCACATTTCAGCAGGCCTTTAAACTCAAAGACATATGTTCTGCACCAGATTGTAGCTAAATTGCTAATTTCCATCTGCAGTCCCTGGTTACTACCTAAATCAAAAATATACATAAACATGCAATGAAACTATAACAATAAAATTATACTATAGCATGTAATCAAATTAAGAAAAGTTATAAAATGCCCTTTCATTGACACATATGTATTTATACATTAAAACCACACCTCTCATGTACATCATCACACATAGACAATACATGCTCTTGTTCACTTCAATGTTCCAGCACGCTCTCATTTTTGTTGCGAGGGGTGCTGATTAGCCGCACCTGCCTTCTGTTTATTGATTAGTGTCCTCACCTGTTTCTGCCCCTAATCACTCCCCTTTATATTCTGTTGTCTCCCAGCCTTTGTTGCTGGGTCAATGCTCGCTTGACGCGACGATGCGTTTTTCTTGTTTTTGTTTTTTTTCCACTCTTAGTTGTTTTCTTGCCACAACAAAGTCTATTCAAGCTGTTCGCTCCTGGCGACTGTTTTCGTTTCCTGCTCGTTAGTTTTGTATGTTTGCCACGCCTTGTTGAATTAAAATTGATTGCGACCTGCCGCTTCATGTTTGTTCTTTGGAGTCCATGAGAACACAACCGTTGAAGCAATGCAACAATAAATATCAGATTGACTTATGATTTCAAAGCAAGTTATCCATGAAATTGTACATTGTAAAAATAACAATAGATTTTACGGTAAAAAAAACTGCTCATTTGCTAGAATTTTACCAATAAAGAAAGATTTGCACAGTTTTTCTACTTACAGTAATACAGGGTAAAAACAACAACAACCATAGATTTTATGGTAAAAACTGACCGCTCTGTCGCCAGAATTTCCCCATTAAAAAAACTTGCCATTTTTCTATTTACAGTAGTATGCTGTAATAAAAAATCACCATAAATTCTACGATAAAATTATAGTGACTGAGCTGCAAGTCTAAAAAAATACAAAACCCACAACCAGTGAAATTGGCACGTTGTCCATCCATCCATCCATTTTCTACCGCTTATTCCCTTCGGGGTCGCGGGGGGCGCTGGAGCCTATCTCAGCTACAATCTGGCGGAAGGCGGGGTACACCCTGGACAAGTTGCCACCTCATCACAGGGCGTTGGCACGTTGTGTAATCCG